>NC_088932.1:60875000-61145917 GCF_038396675.1 Hydra vulgaris | reverse complement strand
CTAACCCTAACCCTAACCCTAACCCTAACCCTGACCCTAACCCTAACCCTAACCCTAACCCTAACCCTAACCCTAACCCTAACCCTGACCCTAACCCTAACCCTAACCCTAACCCTGACCCTAACCCTGACCCTAACCCTAACCCTAACCCTAACCCTAACCCTAACCCTAACCCTAACCCTAACCCTAACCCTAACCCTAACCCTAACCCTAACCCTAACCCTAACCCTAACCCTAACCCTAACCCTAACCCTAACCCTAACCCTAACCCTGACCCTTACCCTAACCCTAACCCCTAACCCTAACCCTAACCCTAACCCTAACCCTAACCCTAACCCTAACCCTAACCCTAACCCTGACGTTTAGCTCATTCGGTTAAGACATTACATAGGGCGGCGGAGACCCGGGTTCGCATCACGCGTTCGGCAGAGCATTTCTCTCTCTTTTCACCTTTTTTCCATTAAATACATGTAATTCTATACTAACTTTGAAATAAATCTATACATAACATAATTAATGAAGTAAATAAATAATTGAACAATAATAGAGGAAAAAAACTTTGAATATGTCATAGCTCAATAATAAAAAAATCTAAGTTTTTGTATAACTTCTTTAAAATATATAACTTTAAACAATTAAAACGTAACTTTAAACAATAATAAAAAATGAAATATAAATTTGAACTTCGTTAACCAAAATAATTGGGTTTGTAATATTTTCTCATCCTTTCGAGTCAACGCCCTTAGCATCATATAACTGGTTTATCGCTATGGTGATTGATCTTGAGGTGGTATTCGGCCGCTGTTCAAACGCACTCCTCCTGATATGAACTGTTGGTTATAGTTTTGCCGCGAAGTAGGATCAACGGACTGAGGGAGCTACTGCTGACCCAGCATTGATTGAAGCTGGTTAAAAAATCATTTAAGGTGTTGCCGCAAGTAGATCAACTGATTGAGGGAGCAACTACTGACCCAGCATTGATTAAAGCTGGTTAAAAAGATCATTCAGCTTAGGTACCTCGCTGGAATTGGATCTGTTGTGATTTGGATAGTGGGGGGTACACTTTCCACTAGCACCATGAATCGATACGCCTGCATCTACGATATCGCTTGGTTATTCGCTGTGGTGTGGTTTTAACTGCGCTAACCTGATAAACTGATTTTAACCATATGAGTTCAATAATAAGTGATCTAAGTTTTCTGTATAACTTCTTTTATAATATTACTTTTAAAAACAATTAAAACATAACTTTAAACAATAAAATAGAAATTTAAACAATTAAACTTTGAATAAGCTACAAGCACTCGATAACTTTAAAATAATATAAGAATGTGATAGTAAAACTTTATTTTAAAAAATTACCATGTAATTAATAAAGAAATAAATTAACTTTTTTATGCCCCCGCAAATCTATAATCTTTAAAAAGTTCTCTCTAGACACCTGTCTAAACTTAGCGTAAGTCGATTTCTTATCACATATTTTAGTCTTTGTTTCCTTGAAACACGTCCCCTTGTTTTTTGATTCCTCTAACTGAACTAGTGGGAGATATGTAAACGATTCTTTAAATAAATTTAAAATATTTTGCTTTAATTTTGTACTTGCATACTGGACATCTGTCCAACATCTTTTAATTTTATCTGTGATGCTTACTCTAATATAATCTTTTCTCTTTCTTCCCTGAGGCTCCTACGGCCGGGTGTGTTCCACAAAAGTAACTGGTTTTCGAGTCCAGTTACGAATTATTAAAAAATATATTTTCACTGTCTCCGAGTAAAAGGGATCAAATATGTCCCTTTTATTCGTGTTTCCGTTTAGGTAGAGATATGAGGGACACTAGGCAACGACTTCTTCTTACTGTGATCTCGACGGCACAATCTACTTTCGACTTTTTTGTCTCTTATTTTTTACAGTGTGTTTTTATTTATAACCATCTTTGTTTTTTCTGAAACTTTATAACTATCTCTAAGAACTGTTTACATAGATTTCCCTTACTCATCCCTATTATAACTTAATATCTCCTCATCCTTTTGAGTTAACGCCCTTAGCATCATAGAACTGGTTTATCGCTATGGTGATTGATCTTGAGGTGACATTCGGCCGCTGTTTAAACGCACTCCTCCTGATATGAACTGTTGGTTATAGTTTTGCCGCGAGTGGATCAACTGACTGAGGGAGCTATTGCTGACCCAAGCATTGACTGAAGCTGGTTAAAAAATCATTTAAGGTGTTACCGTGAGTAGATCAACTGATTGAGGGAGCAACTGCTGACCCAGCATTGATTAAAACTGGTTAAAAGATGTTTCCGCTTAGGTACCTCGCTGGATCTGGATCAATGTGATTGGGATAGTGGGGAGTACACTTTCTACTAGCACTATGAATCGAGATGCCTACATCTACGATATCGCTTGGTTATTTCTTTTGAGGTGGGTTTAACTGCGCTATCCTGATAAACTGGTGTTAACCATATGAGTTCAATAATAAATGATCTAAGTTTTTTGTATAAACTTCTTTTAATAAATATTATTTTAAAAACATTTAAAACATAACTTTAAACATAAAAATATAAAAAATATAAATTTAAGCAATTAAACTTTAAATAAGCTAAAGGCACTCAATAACTTTAAAATAATACAAGAATGTGATAGTAAAAATTTAATTAAAAATTCACCATGTAATTAATAAAGAAATAAATAAACTTTTTTCATGCACCCGTAAATCTATAATCTTTAAAAGTTCTCTCTAGACATCTGTCTAACTTTGCGTAAATCTATTGCTTATCATATATTTTGGTCTTTGTCTCCTGGAAACACGCTCCCTTGTTTTTTGATTTCTCTAATTTAACTAGCGGGATATACGCAAACAATTTTTCGAAATAAATTTATTATATTTTGCTTTAATTTTGTGCTTGCATACTAGACATCTGTCCAACATCTTTTAATTTTATCTGTGATGCTTACTCTAATATAATCTTTTCTCCTTCTTCCCTGAGGCTCCTACGGCCGGGTGTGTTCCATAAAGTAACTGGTTTTCGAGTCCAGTTGCGAATTATAAATAACCCTAACCCTAACCCTAACCCTAACCCTAACCCTAACCCTAACCCTAACCCTAACCCTAACCCTGACCCTAACCCTAACCCTAACCCTAACCCTAACCTTAACCCTAAACCCTGACCCTAACCCTAACCCTGACACATAATTTATACAGTATACGCTGAATTTTATTCGGACATATATCTAACAATGTTGTAATGTTACTTGAGTTGCTTTGTATCAAAACTACTAAAGACTCAACTGCAGAACGGTGTACATAATAATTATCATTACCAATTTTCGTTATTAGAGCTTTGATTGTTTCTTCATCCTTTGGTTTAGAACAAGCTAAAGACTGTATGGCTGAACTTTGTACATTAGATTCATCATCTTGTAATGCATTTTTTAAAGCATATAATATTTTATTATCACAATCTTCCACACCTTGTAAAGCTTGTGCAGCAAAACTTCTCACATAAGAATTTTTGTTTTCTTTAAGAGCAGAAATTAAAGCATTTGTCACTTTCTCATTTTTAACGCCGGTTAAAGCCTTTGCACAAGCACTTCCTATATTCCCATTCTCGTTACTTAGACCTTCTTTTAAAGTGGAAATAACATGAGGAAACTGTTTTTTTAAATTACCTAATAATTGTGCTGCTTCACTCTTTATATAAGGGTTACCCTTTGTACTAGAAACAGTATCAGTTAAAGTTTTAATGACATCTTCATCTATATCTTTTAACCCTACTAAAGCTACGGCAGCAGACTTTTTTACATCATATCTGTCTTTCTCATGTACCTTTTTTAGAATAGCGATGATTTTTTCATCATTACAACCTATTGCTCCTAAAACTCTTAAAGCTGAACTTTTAGTAGTATATTGTTTGCTACTAATATTCTGAATTCTGAATTCTGCTATTTTATTATATAAATATTTAATTACTTAATCGTGATATTTCTTTCCTAAAGCAACAAAAGATTTTATAGCATATTCTCTTCGAAGGTTTATAATTTTATCGTCGCGTTGATAAAGGCCAAGATAATTGTATAAACTTTCTTTGATTTCATCAGTAACATCCTTATTTAAAGTTATTAAAGATAATACCGCTTCATATATTACCTGCCCTTGTTCTTCAACATCATTTACTCTTTCTAACAAAGGCGATATTAAATCGTTACTGCTTAGTCCAATGATGCCTATAGTTTGTACTACAGCTACTTTCTGCAAGGAACCGGATTTTTCAGCATTCTTTAAAATATCAATGAGATTTTTTTTTATCTTTTCGCCATTTTTGTCTTCATTTCTGTCTAATTTACCTAACAATTGGGTAGCAACAACTCTAATCTTTGAAACCGAATTTTTAAGATTATTAACTAAAGCATCAATTAACTCATCATTAACTCTATTTATGCTTATTAATTCACGTGCAGCAGAGTTTTTTAAGTATTCAATCTCGTTAACTCCCTTTTGTTCTATAGTTTCTTTACCATTACCAGTATTTTCTCTTACTATATCTTGTAGTACTTTATAAACTTTTTCATCACTTATTTGTTTTAGTTGATATAAAGCTTTTATGGCCGTAGTTCTTATGATCCCTTTCTCTGTTTTGTCTTTTACTCTTTCTAAGACAGCTTCTATAAGCTCCTGTTCTTCCCCTCCAATAATACCTGAGATATGTATTGTGAATAGTTTCTTTTCTGGATCTTTAAAATTGTCTAGCAATTTTTTTGCAAAATTTTGTTCTTTTCTTAGCACCTCACAAACATAAGGAGCAGATTCTAAACATTCAGTAATATCTATTGATAATGCCCAGCTTTTTATATCTTCTAGCAATTTACTATACACTGGTGCATAAACTTGGTTTAATTTATCAAATGTACATTCATTTAAACATCTTATAACTAGGCTTGCATGCCTAAATCCTATTAAGTCTCTCGGTAAGATCTCTATATAATGCCAAAATTGTACTAGAGAAGTATACTGTTTTTCCTCTGTCTCACCTCTTTTATACAACGTTCCTGCTACGTACTGCCACATTATTTCATATTGAGTATTATATTTAAGTTCTTTGATTAGTTCTCTAATAATGTCGGTGGTTATATTTTGAGCAATATACTGTGCTGCAAAGTAATATTGAAATGTAGGATGTGCAAAATCTATCTCTCCTCTTCCATTCTTTTTCATTATGCCATCAATCTCAGTAATTATTTTTTCACCATAATCTTCACTGTTTTTTTTTTTGAATCCACTTTCATCTAAAAATTTTTTGAAAGCAATATCTTCAATACTATTTTGTAGAGAATTGCACTCTTCATGTGAATCTATTGGGGAATATTTCAACTCTAATAATTTCACAGCCACTCTATAAAGAATAGTAATTGTGGGACTGGAAAAATTTATCTCACTATCAGAAAACTCATCAAAAGCAAAGCATATCAACTTAAGATACATTGGTGTACAAGCATTTTCTTTTATTACTTTATTTGATTTTAAAAAACTTAGTACTTTGTCTATTTTTGACTGATGGTACTGCTCTATGATATCCTTAATTTTATCATTTTCAATACAAGTTGTTTCATTAAAACACTCAAACAATATACGATCACTTTTCGATATCTTTACAATTGGACATGACATAATTATTTTGGTTTTAGGGTGTTTTAAAAGTTCTTCAAACACTGGATGAGATACTATTTTATCTATAGTCTTACATGCTACTAAAGCTAGCACATTCTTTGCCTGCAAATCATATGTTTTCTTGATGTATTGCTCAATACTATCTTTTTCAGTAAAACCAACACTCTCTAATTCCCGATCAAAACTTATACTTTGTAATGATAACCTTAATCTAGATGTAACTATTAAAAATATATTAGTAGATAGGGAATCTAAGAGTGTTTTCTGATTATTACTATTAAGTAAAGGGTTAGGGTTCTGGGTTAGGGTTATCTTCTATAACAAGAAGTATTTTTGAAGATCTAAACAACTCATTTATCAAACTCTTAATGTCATCTTTACCATCGTGTTCTAATTTGAAGTCATGACAATATTTATTAAAAAAGTATTCTTCGAATTTTAATTTACCTTCCACTACATCCTTTGAGGATAATAATATAACCAGATCAAACTGCGCCTGCCATAATTCTTTTTTACTCCATCTAACTGATCGATATTGACACAATGCACTTTTACCTGTTCCAGCACAACCGTAGAAAGAAATTAACTTAATTTCTTTGTCGTCTATTTTATCAAATAAATTCTCTAATATTAATTCTATATCTTCAGCTTTTTCTGATGTATCTTGGTCTTTATCATAAATGTTTTCTCTAGTCCTTAGATTGACATAACAATCTTGTATAGAGTATTTATCTAACTCATGTGTCATAAATCCATTAAATTAACCGTTTTCTCGATAGTATTTGTTCAGACGTATTTTTAATTGTTCAAATGCAGTGGGATTAAAATCTTGAACTTCATTCTCTAAACCTTCTAACTTTATGTTACTTTCTGTAGCTAACGGTTCTTTTGCTAATTTCATTATCCAATGATTAAAAAAGAAAAGTGTGAATTTGCGAATTAAATGTCGTGTGTTTCCGTTAATTGTTTATTGCTGTTATGTACCTATTACCAAATCTTCTCTAGCAGCATTTACTAAATCAGTATTAATAGATGTCGTGTTGTTAATTTTCATCAGTCTTTCTAATTGATGAAATAAACGTGTTATTACTCTAATATTGCCTTTAATGATTCGAGCAATACTACTAAGCGTTTTATAATCAGTAAAAATATTAATGCTTTTTTTAGTTGCTTATTATGTCTATAAAGTTATTAATTCTCTAGATAATGGCTTAAACTCGTGTAAAAAACAACTCAAGAATGCATTTGTGGATACCTTAATAATCTTCTTTCAAATCTTCTTTCTGGTGTTAGATGATATACATCATTTTCCGCAATAAAATCTCTCAGCTACAGGATATCCCAAACTTCATAAAAAAGAAGGAAATTCAGAAAAAAAGTTTTTATAAAGCCATTCAAGCACAAAGTCATTTGAATTACTTACTACAATAATGTGTTTATATATATAGTATTATTGCTTTAATATAGATTGCAAATCATTACACAACTAACCATTATGTCCTGCTAAAACTAATAAAGAGCAATATTTGCTATCATATTTATAAAGTTTTTTCCAAACATTATAAAGAATTACATGATCTTTGCGTGGATCAATTATACTTACTGTTAGAATAAAATCTTTGTTAATAATTAATGGTTTTTCAATAAATTCAGTTTTTTTAGTTGTTGTGTTAAATAAATCACAACCTATGTTTATTACCTTAAAGTTTGGTAGTGGCCTATAGGTAGCTTTTGCGTTATCTATAAGATCTTTGTTTGAACTTTTAGTTATGCATATAACATTATTTGCGCACCATATTAACTCAATAAAGTAATTAGTGATTTGAATATAATGGAACTGATAATTCTGGTGCGCAAAATTGACTATATTTGTACGGTATTACGTCGAAACAAAACAGAAGAGTTTTTATACCTACGTCCCTTAAAACTTTATATAATTCTTTAGGATTTTCTTTTTTCCATTAAAGTTCAAGAGAGTTATATACTTTGTTATGACTGAAAATTATGCTACTTGTTTGTGTCTGTTTCTTATTAATTATTATCTTTGAAAGGTTTCCAGTCTAATACATTTTATAGAAAAAAAAAAATGCTATAATGCCTCGTAGAAACTTTTGCAAGCTGAATGCTAATGTATTGATTTTTTTTGATATTTTTAAAAACATTTTCTTTGAAGTAATGTTTAGTATACTATCCTCAATAGTAGGTGGTGCACTTTTTATAAAATCTTGACTTGCTTCAGGTAAATTTTTGCTTTTTAATAACTTAGCTATATTATCGTGAGATGAAATAGTAAAATTTTTCTTTGCTTTAGAAAATAAGCAAAAAATAACATGTTTAGGTATAATATCTTGCAAACTTTTTGCTAAAGCTTTTTTAGTGCTTAAAATACTGACATCTTCACCATGTCAATAATAAGATGTTTTAATATCAAAGAGTATCTTTCTTATTTTAAGGATTATTTCTTACACTTAAGAAAAAACAATATTTTACAGAGACGATATTTATTTTTTAAATCTCTGTAATAAGATATATTTACTGGTAATAAAAAAGATCCATATTACAAGAATCTTGCTTGGCATGTCAAGCGATTTTATCTATTGTACCGGGATCGCTAAATCATAATAAGTTACTTAGTCAACAAAAATTAGGGCTGGATTACTCATACCTACTATTTTTAATATAAATAATATAATAACGGGTATTGCTAAGTTGTTGATGGTGCTATTAAGTTATGCTATTTTGTATATTTAAGACACGATATTAAATAAACTAACAGTAGTCCACATTGTAAAAGCAGCTTTTATTATTTATTTTCTTTCTTTCACTTTTAACTTGTATAAACCAACTTTAAAATAAACATTAATTACGCCAAATGTCGATAAAATTCGCTGTGCTTGAGGTGGTGATTTAAATCTCCGCATTAGCTTCTTATTTTATCTGGTGGGTTGATGAGCTACTTTAATGCAATTATTTAGCCTTTTGTGATAACTATGCCCAACTTTCTTTAGTATTTTCTTCTTTGCTGAGCTTTAGCTCCTTAGTTTATTAGTTACGATTACCCTTGGTACATGTTGTAGTCCTTCTAGCAATTTTCTAAAATGTCGCATAGCTGCCTTAGTATTTCTCCTGGGTTGCACCAATAAATCAAGTTCGTAGCCATCTTGGTCAATTGCCCTCCATAACTAATATCGTTTGCCATTTATATCTATACATTGTTCATCAAGGTGCCGCCTTAATCCTTTTTTAGCTTGCCTTTTCTTTAATTGAGGGGCATATAATGTCCTAAATTCTTTATCCAACTACAACCTGTCTCATGGCTCACTCCTATACCACGCTGCATCTTAATATTTCTAAATCCTGAAAACTAGCCGTTAATCGGTAATTTCACCATATTGCACAAATTATTATATCAAAATCTATAACCCTTATGTTTTAATTTTCCTCAAGATGTTTTTCTTATGATACCATCCTATCAAATTTTCATCTTTGTTTCAACAACTCGACAATACCTGCAAGATTATTGACCCAAAATCTTACTCTGTCAGTACAAAGCTTGCTGAACATATTAGGAATAATAGGAGTGATTAATTTGCTTGCTGCTATCTATTTTTAAATTTAGTTCAAAGCTAATTAAAATCATTTTTTTATTAGGAAAGAGTTATTCAACTACAATTTTGTACTAAATAAATTTTTTGTTATGATGTTTACATCACTTATGATTTTTTACAATTAAACTAAATGTTCAATGAATTGAATCAATTTGTATCACCAATTACAATATGATCTAATACCTCTTTCAGTTCTATCATTACTTCTATCATTAGCAGAAACCATCCTTTCCAAAAAGTTATAAAGGAAACTTTTATTAACCCTGAATTCAGTACAACCTGCCCCATTTACTGCTGGACTGTAGGATTTGCTTTTCTAAGCAATAGCTTGGAGAAGTTATTTCTGACTTAAAATATATAAAATAATGTAAACTTTTGCTACATAGTCACTTGCTCTAAGTTATGAAACCTATATCTTTTTCTTTTTTTTAGTAATAAGGTTTTACAATAAATTCTATAGGCATAAACTGCCTCTTAACCTAGTTATAAAATACTCAACAATTACAGAGTTTGTATAACTAATAGAAAATAAATTGTAGATTTGTCATAGAAAAGCCATTCATTTTTTAGATGACTGTCTAGAAGCCGCCTAAGCGTTTTTAGAGATAACGCTGATACAATGTCATTAATAAGAGATTCCATTTATTTATTAATCTTAAAGAAAAAAAGTTCATATGTTGATTTAATCTTGATGAATGTTTTTTTAGTTTATATTCATGACCACGAGTAATAAATTGGCTACCTATTTCAAATAGATTTCTATCACCATTGTCATTTTTGCACCATTTATAGACGTTAATTAGATCAGCATGAAGTAGCTTGTGTTTTACAGTTATCATGTTTAACGCCATCAATCTTTGTTCATATGGTAGATCATATAATCCTTTAATTCATTTTGAAGCTCTTCTTAACACATTTTCTATTTTCCATTTGTCTTTGAGAAGTCCAGGATTACAAATTGATTCACAGTAGTCAAGGTGAGAGCGGACTATACAGTATTCGAAAGCGTGGTCGCTCTCGAATACTGACCACGGAAAAAACATTTAGTTATTCTAGGTGAGGGCGGACTAGTGCTAAAAATAGTTTTTTGAAGAATAATAAATCTGGATATAAAATAAATGTTCTTTTTATTATTTCCATTATTTGTGTTGCTATTTTTTGTTGACTTGAATAGTTGTGTGTTTCAAAAATAATAAGTTTGAATGTATCTGAACACCTAAATCACGTTCGCAATTTGTGCCTATAATGTTTACTCCTATATTTTGTTCTAAATCATGCATATTATAAATATGGGATTTGTTGTTGTGTCCTAAGTGCATTACAGATAATATATCAATTTCATTCCCCATTTTTTCGATCATGTAACAAGAGCGTCGATATTATTTTGTAATTCTTGTGCAGATTAAATATTTTCAATAGTACGGCAGATTTTGTTATCGTTAGCGAAAAAAGCAGCTTTTCATTTGATTACTTCAGGATATCGTTGACGTATATAATAAAAAGTAATGCTGAATGGATAGAGCTTTGGGGAAATCCATTTTTAATGGCAGCCCAGTTTGAGTAATTACCATTAAAAATAACTCTTTGTCTACAGTTTTTGAAAAAGTTTTAATCCAATATAGTATTAATACATTTATACCATAAGCTATAAGTTATGGTTAAAGTTAGTAAGTAAAAAATAAGAAATTTATGTAAAAACAATTTTTAAATAAATTTCTTATTTCTAAACTTATAGCTCATGGTATAAATGGATCAATAGGATGCATCAAATGGATCAGGCTTGGTTGCTCTCAAATACTGACCACGGAAAAAATATTTAATTGCGACAAAACTGGCCAGTTTTTTTAACCCCTGACGTAAAACAAAAACTTTTTTTTTGCGAAGATATCGGGTTAGTAAGTAAGATATAAGAAATTTATGTAGAACTTAGTTTCACATAAATTACTTATATCTAACTTACCAACCCTAACCCTAACTTACTTACTGATACACAAATAAATATATATATGTATATATATATGTATATATATATATATATATATATATATATATATATATATATATATATATATATATATATATATATATATATATATATATATATATATATATATGTATATTTATAATGTACTCTCGAGTACTTAATGGAAGTGGTTGGGATGGATGTATATTAACTAATTTTTAGAAAATTTTTTTATCCACCATTAGCTCATGAAGCCACAACACCCTCCCCGTGTCCCGTTTATCAATTTTTACTTGTTATCAATAAAAAAATATTTTTCTTAAATTTTAAAAATAAAATTTAGTGATAATCGGCCTTAAGAACTAAAAAACATACTTGTAAATGATAAATACTAAAACTTTTAGTCAAACAATTCAGATCCCTTTTAACGTCCCCCATTCTTGCAATCTCGTTATATTTAACCTTAAAGTTAATTTTTTCTGTTTTAAATACTAATTAAAATTAAAAAGCCTACTCACTTAACATCATTAGAGGTATTGTGAAACAGTTCCGCTACCTCTTCATAAAGTATTTTAAACCTTTTAGTTGATTTTTATCAAGTTAATTTAATTTCTACAGCAACTCAATGATTTAAGTATTTCATTTGTTTATCTTTCTAAAAAGAATTCTTTCAAATTTGTTAAACTTTTCAAGCTACGCAAAGCATAAAATAGTTATAAAAAAAATTATTTTTTTATTTATAAAATAGTTTAGCTTCAATAAATTTAAAACAAGCGTTTGTTTATTACAATCATGTTAAACATTTTGGGGCTAGGGCTATTTTTGTTTTGGATGCTTTTTTTAATGTGCCACAGCGTAAAAATGACTTAAAAAAATGTATTTTTGACTATTGGAGCCCCTAACATTGCACTGTTCACAGCTATAGCCCCCTCTAACCCCAACGCTTCTTAATTCAGCACTTGAAATAAGATGCGAGTATATAAATAAAAATTATACTAAACTTTTTGATAAATAAAAGAACATTTGTTTCCTTTTTAAGCACTTTATATGAAGAACGTCGCTTAATTTTTTTAAAAAGTTATAAAATAGCAATGTTACGAAAATATTTGTTCTAAACGTAATTAATTTTACATTAAGTTTTTCTGCGTAAAAAGTTATTTTCTTTTCCTAGTTTATTTTTTTTGTAGTTGTCTCTCATCGGTCTAATTAAGCTTTTTTTGTTTTTTGAAAGGCGCTTTTTTTGTTTTTTGAAATGTTCTCAAAGCGACTAAAAAATCTGGCTCGTTTTTCGCAACTAAATATTATTTTCGACGTCATTAATCGAGAGCGATCGTCCCACTTCCCAACTAAGCCTGAACTTTGACAAAGACTTTTTCAATAGCGAGATAAGTGTTGTCAATGGGAATGTTATTATCAGGAGAATTGTGTATATGTATATATATATGGTGATGATGTCCAATAGTTGTGTACATGTATATTAGAGGATGTATATAAGAGTTGTTTTTTTCACATAATATTTTTTCAGAAAAAAATATTTTATTGTAAATTTACTAAAGCCATGTTGGCTTTTAATGTTATTGTAAATTATGTTGAATTTTTTTCTTCACAAAGTATTTTTCAGAAAAAATATTTTATTGTAAATTTACTAAAGCCATGTGGGCTTTAAATGTTATTGTAAAGGATCTATAAAAAGATTGTGGTGACACCAGTCATCCGTATCTTCTTTAAGCCCCTGTCGGTTTTATAAATATTCTTTGTGTAACGTAAAAGTTTCATTGTAATTTTAATATTTTACTTTTATATAAACAGCGAAGAAAACGAAAAAAAAGAAAAAAAAAAAAGATTAATTACAGTTAAAAGGTTAGATAAGCAGGAATGATGTGGACAAAATCCATATTGGTGTGGACTTAATGAGTTATTTTAATGAGGTGTGTCATAAAATGATTTTTCATAACTTTTTCAAAGATATTTATTGAGGTACAAGTTATACTGATAGGTCTATAATTAAGTGCTTTTGATTTGTCTTCTTTTTTAAATGACGTTGTTGTTTTTTAATATATTTGGGGTACTGATCTACTCTCGCGGACTTAAAGTTTTCATAAATATTATCAGGTGTAATTCGTCAGGGTCTGGTGATTTGGATGAGTTTAGACTTTTGAGATATGTTTTGATAATCTCTGGACCTAAATCAATATTATTTAAAAGTGGACTTACATTTTTATATGTAAGGTCAAATGGTGTTATTGCTGTTTTCTTGTTTGAAAAAGTATTAGCAATATACTATTGATTAAATAAGGATTACCTAGATCAGAAATTACAACAATATCATCGTATTGGATGTTAGGGAATGTTTTTTTTTGTTTTTTCTTTTTGATATACAAATGCTTTTGGATGTTGTTCTATGTCTCTCGCAAGTTTTTTTTCAAATTCAATAATTGCTTTTCTGCAGGCTGCTTTTGTTTTGTTTCGTGAAATACGGTACTCATTATATGTTTCTTTATTTATGTACAATCTTTTTAATTCTACAATTGAATTTTGCTTGTTCCTCCTTGTTAGTTGCTATGTAATTTTTTTTGTTAATTCCTAATGAGTTTACAGCTCTAAATTTCAATTTAACGTGTGTGAGACAGACTGGTAATAAGCTTTTTTAAAACTCTGTGGTAGCTTCAAAACTATTCAACAGCTCTCAGATTTTTATGTGCTTTTGTTTAGCGCCTCCTCCCTCAATCAACCTTCTCTTTGTTCTTTATCATTCACTTGACTGCGCTCTTTTCAATTATACTTCTGATCAAATTGACCATATCCTTTCTCTTTATCCATTATTTGACTATTGTTGTGTTTGGTGACTTTAATGCTAATCACAATTTTTGCTTGACTGACCCTTTTTTAAACTTTTCTTCTGAAAGCTGAACATAATCATTTCATTTCGTTAAAGTTGTAATTTTAAACGTTTTTGTGTCTTTTCGGTCAAATGAATGGTGAATCAACTGTGATTTCATAAGGAAAGGTTATTAGTGAATCATGATATTTAATAAACAGAATTTAATAAACTGTGTTTTTTTTAATTACTTGTTTATTTATATACTTAATTTTGACCAAATAAGGAGCGAAAACAAATAAAAATTGTTTTTTATATATTTAAATAGAACTCCTAATTCCCTACTAAAAAAAACTCAAAAATCTTTTTTGATTGTTAAATAACTTAACTATTTTTTTAATCCCATTTTTCTTTAATAATTTTACAATGGTTTTTATTATTTTTTTACATACAAATGTTATCTATTTTTATTATATTTTTCCTTTATTATTATTTAGTTTTATCTTATTTCATTGCCAAGTGGTAAGGTTATCTTTTATATTTTAATTAAAAAGATAAAAGAAATGTAATTTTTTTCATTTCTAAATAAATTTCTTTTCTTTTAGTTTCTCAGCTATTCCTCACAGTCTTTCAAGCATGGTATGCCTAACCCTTGGTATGCCTAAACCCAAGATAACCCTAACCCTGAGCAGATTAGAGCGTTTAAATTTTTTGTTTCAAGAAATAAAGATGTTGCTCATTGTTTAATTTTACTATAAAATTTTTTGCTATTGTTTGTTCGTTGTTGATTGTTTGTATTTTTCTGATTTTTATAGCCTGTTTCTATTTCTTTAAATAAAATAAGTCTGTTATTTGTGTATGTGTATTTACATAAGTTTGCGTAAATTTCAGAATATTTTATATTTCTCTGTATTTATATGTATATTTTCTTTTAGATAAAAAAAATTAAGGTATAGAAAATGGTAAACGTTAACTAAAATCAATGCATTTTATATGATGGCGAAAAAACAGATTTGATGACAATTAACAGCGGAGTCCTCCAAGGATCAATTCCAGGACCGCGTTTGTTTCTCATTTACATAAATGACTTGAGTAAGCTTTCTAAAATCTTAAATTCAATTTTATTTGCCGACGATACTAATGTATTTTATTCTAAGAAAGATATTAATATTTTATTTGCAACAATGAATAAAGAGCTTAAGAAACTAAGCGAATGGTATTTATGGAATAAATTGTCCATAAATAGTAAAAAAACAAAATATGCTTTCTTACAACGTCTTCATGATAAAGACAACATTCCTTTAAAACTTCCTGAGCTTTTTATTATTAACTCTTATGTCAAAAGAGAGCATTTTTTGTTGTTTCTAGGTGTAGTTTTACATGAAAATGTAAGGTGGAAAGAGCACATACGTATAATCCATATTAAAATCTCAAAATATATAGGTCTCTTATATAAAGCAAAACAGTTGTTAAACCAAACAAGTTTAAAATTTATTTGTTTTTGTTTTATTCATTGCTATCTAAATTACGCTAACGTTGCTTGGTGCAGCACTAATGTATCTAAAAATAAAAGCTTTTAATTAAACAAAAACACTCTGTAAAAACAATTGAAAATGAGGATCGCTTCTCGCACACTAAACTTCGTTTTTATAAATTCAAAATACTCAACGCATTTTAACTTAATTTATATCATATTCTTATATTTATGTTTAAAGTAGATAGTAAAATGGCATCCATTTTATTTAACTCATTTTTTGAAAAAATTAATCATTTATACCCAACAAGATTTTCAAATAACAATTATATTCAACTAAAAGCATATTATTCTGCTCATAAGTTTAACACATTATTGGATAATGAGTTGAAAAAAATTCCTTCCAATTATCAATTTAAAAATAAAACTAAAAATAAACTTTTAATAATTGACAACGAACAAGAAATCTTCTGAAACGTTTAAATGTAACTTTTAGGAGTAATCACTCGTTTTATTTGCATGTTATTGACTTTATTTTTGGTCATTTTTATCTTTGATTTTAATCTGAATCTTTATCTTTCTTTGATGTTCATGTTTTATCTCGTTTTTATTTATTTTTAAATTCAAAATCTTAATAAATAAAAGTTTGAAAAGAAATAAAGTTATGCGTGTAAAAGGTATTTTATATATTTGCATTTATATATGCATTTTATGCATATATTACATTGTGATAACTGTAATATTTTTTTGTTATTTATATTTTTGTTTTGATAGGGCTTGGCAATAAGACTGAGTTTGTCTTCTTCTTGCTCCAGCCGTGTTGACATTTTTTAAAAGCCTAATTTTGTTAAATAACTTTTTTATGGCGAAATAGATACATTAACTGGTTTAAAAGGGGTGGAAAAATTAAATTTAGTAATAATAATAATAAAATTGTTAAAAGTAATCAAATCAATTTAATAAGTCCTACTCAATAGCAACATGATTTATTCACAAAGCTTGAATTCAGCATATCTTTTGTATAATAAGTATTGAAAAATGAAAATCTATATGCATATCGCAAGAAAAAAACAACGAAATAGAAACAGCTGATAAATTAAGGAGGGTTAACGAACTAGGCTGTTATATACGCTGGCAGTTAGCAACCCTTAAAACGGATTATTAGTAAATAAATTATTAATTATAATTTAAGTATAATATTTTAATATTTATAATATTTTAACTTGATATAATATAAACTAGATACCCAAAATATCCTAATATATGGCTTATTGGTTTCGCACCCAATAAAACTTTATGTTTAATTTTCATAATCATTGTGTTATTTTCTCGGAATATT
Organism: Hydra vulgaris; assembly: GCF_038396675.1. Taxonomy (NCBI): domain Eukaryota; kingdom Metazoa; phylum Cnidaria; class Hydrozoa; order Anthoathecata; family Hydridae; genus Hydra; species Hydra vulgaris. The sequence continues at coordinate 61,129,047 of NC_088932.1, read as the reverse complement.
GTTATTTATTCCTTTTTTATTTGAAGTTAAAACTTGACTTTAAATAAAAAAACGATTTCAACCCTTCTAAAAACACCTTTTAGTTGCAAATATAAAAATATCTATAAAATCTGCATTAAAAATATGGAGTGAAGGTTATAAATCAATTTGATAGTTTATACCTTATTTTATTTGGATAAGAAGTTATTCTAACCTTAACTTAGTATATTCAAATAATTTTCACTTATGAAGTATAAATTTAATAATATATTTTTTTCCGATCATTAAATATGCAAATCACAGCAAGATCTTTATGTTAAAAAATAATTTAATTTATATGAATAGATGATCCAAGTCTTATTTTAAAATTGTGGAAAGTTGTTTAGGTAAAATATCCGGAATATATTTTCCCTTTTCTAACTTTTAATTTTGATTTTAGCTAAGTAGTTTCTAATTTTTTTTTTAAACTTTTCTTTATTTCTCTCAAAGTGATGAGTGAAGCTTAAAAAATAAATATTCACAAAAATTATACCTAAACATGAATGTATAGAAATTGTTTTGAACATCCGAAAAAACTATAAGTTGAAAAATATATCCACAATTCCCGAAAAAACTTATCCCTGTGTACGGCTCCTATAATATCAAATGTTGTTACTTAAGCTTTAATATTATATATACAACATCTTTTTTTCTAATAATCCATCATAATTTAAAATAATTAAGAAAAACGAATATGTCGTTTTACTTTATAGATAACGTACATCAACATATAATTATTTCAGCATTTATCTAATCGAAATTTATGCTAAAGTAGAAAATATTTAGTGAAAAATGTCCGGATTATATTTTGCCTGGCGTTTGTCTTAACTATGCGTTAAAATTATTAGTTTTATTTGAAACTTTTTATTAATTTTTGTATAAGTTAGGTTAATAAAAAAAGCAATTGCTTTTACTTAACATTTTTGAAGTAATTGTTACGCTTTACGTTAATACAAATTTGAGCAAAATTGATAAATGTAATCACATAGAGGTGAGCAGTTAGTCTAAAAGTGTTGAATAAAAGCAATTAAATTTTTTTATTCACCCGGCCTAATGAGCTAAAAAGGGTATAAAAAAGATATTTAAACCATATAAAACAAATGTAAAAGTTGTATATTTAAAATTGTGTTTTTTTTACTTAAACATTATTTCAAAGCAAATTTATTTCCATGATAAATAGTTAAATATGTAACAAAAATTTAAAAAAAAAATCTGTATATAACATATTTTTCTTAAAAAACTTTTAAAAAAACGTTGAAGGAACTTTTCCCAATCAGTTACAATAGCCGCCTTCTATACGACCGAGGATTTAAGTATAGTCTATTGTAAAGAAAACCATATTGAAATAATAAAAAATATTTATTACCGATAGGGACACATGGTTTTTTTATATATATATTGAAAAAACTATGTGATTTCACATTAGTAGGAAGTTAAAGCAAAATTAGTAAAAAGTAAAAAAAAGGAACAAAACAGGAAGATTTTTAAAAAGAACTTAATTTTGTGAGCACTTTGGCTATAGTATTCTTTTTTAAAACTTATATTTTTATCTTTAATGAAAAGCCAACTCGTTTAACTAATCTCATTCAAAGAGCAAAAATATTGCCAGCATTAAGGATAAAAAAAATGAAAGAGATATAAACAATTGTACTATAGTAATATCAAATGCTATATTGACTTTTAGTGATTGATTAAAAGCATTTAGAGAAACTACCTGTAGTCATTTTTAACGATAGATACCACAGGAAGGTAAGCTAAGCTGTCTATCAAACACATTAATTTCGAAATTAATTTCATCCCGCCTTTATTTATCTCATTTAACCTTATTTCTATCTTTTTGATGACAATTAATTTCATCTCGTCTGGTTCTATTTCTCTCCATTTGACGATGATTAATTTCATCTAGCGTTATTTATCTCATTTTGACGATAGTTTATTTCATCTCTCCTAGCTCTCTTTCTTTCATTTTGATGACGATTACTTTCAAGTTGCTCAGTAGCATTTACATTAATAACTTTTTCTTCATCTATTTTAGTTTTACTATTATTATCAAGTCGCCTGTTAGCATTTAAAACTAATGACTTCTTCAAGCCCAACATCATCGATTTCAGTTTCACTATTATGAAACATAATACCAGCAGTTCTACTACTGCAGTAACAAATGAACGTAAAGTAAACTTAGGAACTGCAATCTTTTTAATGAAGTTACCTTTTATAAATCTAAAGTGAACAAATGGAAAAAATAAAGTAACTTTTATAAATTAATGTTATTCTAAAAAAATAAAAAATAAAAAAAGTCAAATAATTAAAGACAATTTTAAATTAATTAAAAATATACACTATTTTAAACTTAATAATAAAAAAAACAAAAGCCAATAGCATAATAACTAAGAAAAGTATTAATAATTTTGATAATTTAATATATACTCTTTTAAATAAAATTAAATTTTAGTTTATTTATTATCAATCCGTATTACAAGTTGATTATTGCTAATAAAAAAGAAAAACAAAATTTTAAATTTTAAAGAATACAATATATATATATATATTGTATTCTTTAACTGTATATATATATATAAATATATATAAACTATATATATATATTTTATATATATATATATATATACATACTATATATATTTATATATATATATATATATATATATATATATATATATATATATATATATATATATATATATATATATATAAATGAGTAAAAAACACCTACCTAACTTTTATCTTCTACTTGAAGTTTTACCATTGCTGGATCATCAGAAAGAGTTATTAAATCTCAAAAAAAATTCAATTTAGAGAAAAAAAAATTTTTACAGGAAGTTATAAATTATTATAAAAAATTTTTTAATTACTATATTTTTTTGTTTACGGGAAGTTACAGAAAGTAGTTATTAAATAATTTTCTTTGGAATGGGGAAAGTTTAATTTGGTCATTTGTTTGTATAATTTCTTAAGAGGTATTTATTTTTGTGCCTACATTTAGAAATTAATACATATTTTTTATTTAATAAATTTTCTTGATTTAAATGAGTAATTATTTCAAATTTTTCTTGCAAACATAGCATACATTTTTTGGAAATGTTATTATAGGCAGGGGCAGATTTTAGAATAGACCATTGTAAATTATAATTTTTATTTTTTTCTTTTAAATCCCAAATATATTTTGACAGCATAGTCTCTTTTGAATATTTTTTGTGTTTAAACGATTGTTTGTGGTTGGCATAACGTTTTTTCCATTCCCTCGGTTAAGCCAATATATTGTTTATCAGGGTTGTTTTGTGAGGAAATAATGCACTTGTAAATTACATTTTTTGAAAAGCATTTTCTATTTAGAGGGCAATCTATTTTTTGTTAACAATTACAATAATCAGTGTTTTTTTCTTTTATATGTTCATTTTTATTAATTAACGCGCAGTTGTGGCCTTTTATTTTTCTTTCTAAATTTTTTGTACAACTATAACTTACTTAAATGGTATTTCTGTTGAAAATCTTATGTAATTTATTAGAAGGAGGAAAATGTTTGTCTACTAATTTTAGAAAAATTTTACCTATGTTTGTTGAAACATTTTTGCTGTACGGGGGGTTGAACCAAATTATGTTTCTATTTCTATTACGCTTTTTTGCAATTTTCTTTTCAAATTTTAGCTCAAAATTTTGAAAGCCACTTTTTTTAAGGGCATCTTCATAAACGCGTTTAGAGAAGTTAAAAATATTTTCATTAGAAGAGTTTTGGTTTAGCCTATTGTTAATTGAAATTGGAATTTGTTTTATAATTTGAGGGGGATGGTTCGAATTTACATTAATATACAATAATTCGTCATTAGGTTTTTTGTAGGGCTTATAGGAACTTTCTGAGAGGTTAAATGTGACATAAAGAAAATTCACTATTTTTAAATTTATATTTATTTCAATTTGGAAGCCAATATTTTTAAAAACTTTGTTAATATCTTTTCTAATTTTATCGAGTTGTGGCCCTGATTTTTTATGCATTATTATTAAACCGTCGTCACGATAAAGACCAAATTGATTAATTTGGATTATTTTAGCTAGGGTATTTAAAATATATAAACCTACAAATTCGCAAATTTCTGCTCCGTCGTAACTTCCCATTGTTACATCAAAGCATTCGTGCGTGGTTTTTTTCTTCCACTTTTCCTTATCAAAATAGAGTAAATTTTTTCTGCAGTGCTTATTTATACGGATAGTGTCCTCAGTAATTTCTAAATGGGATTTTCCAAATTCTATTGTTTTGTCTAAAATTTCTGCTGTAATTGAGGGGTAAAAATCAATAATATCAAATTGTATATATGTGCATTCATTTTTATTGTTAATTTTAGAAAACCAATCTATATGTTGCTTGTTTTGTCAGTAAAAACTATTAGCAACATTTACCAAATTACCCCAGAAACTTGAGTATTTATACGATTATGTACTGATTTTTGATTTTTTTTTTGTTATTTTTTATTTTAACTTTATCTTAAATTTCTATTTTTAACTTTAAGTTCTTTTTTTAACCTTAAAAGTTTTATTTTTTTTTAAACATAATAATTTCACGCTTTTAAATAATATTCGAAAATGTAAAACTTTATAGTATTTTGATGTATTTTATGAAGGGGCTTGAAGATAAGTCATTTTGACATTTATTAGCCCCAGTCAGCTAGTAATTATACATATTTGTTTAAGTTTTCAAGATAACAATGCAAAATGTGTAAAGTGACTAAATAAACTAATGTTATGTTAAAAAAAAATTCATGTTGGAATTATGATATAACTTTCAGTAAACTTTGGAGAAACAGTGAAAATAGAAGGAAAACTACCTTTCTATCATGGCAACGTAATAAATGTGTTTCATCAAGAAGTTTTTAAGCACAGCAATGCTGACAGATCTGGCTTATTTCTCCTAAATAATTATATTCTAGAATAATATCACTTTTTGCTATACATTATATTCTGATTGTCTAGCAGCATTTCATACATTTTGAGAATGATTAATCTCATCTCTTTCATTTATGTAATAATTACTTTTACCTTATCTGAACATCATGAGCTAATTTAGGTATAAATTAGTTCATGATGTTCAAATTTTTTCTTACCAAGCAGCATTTCTTATATTTTGATGACAATTATTTTCAGCTTGCCTAATTCTAATCATTTTAATAAATTATCAATTATTTTTGGATAGATTGAAATTGTTTTCATATCTATAAAAATTAAAATAATTTATTGCAATAGTTATTCAAAATAAAAACCTCTATCCGTTTGATTTAGGATTTATTAATATACTTATTTTTTGTCAGGTAGGGTATTTTTATCTAAAGTAATAAAAAAGATGAAACCATTTAAGAACAAATTTTAAAATCTAATTACATATATTCAGATAGCTTTAAAGGAAACATAACACAACATTTTTTTTTTCTTTCTACTACTTTTTTCTATTTACTAATGTAATGTTTGTATGCATTTCGCCATAAAGAATTACCTAACAAAATTTAACTTTTACAAAATGTATAATCACAGCTGGGGCAAGAAAAAGACTTAAAAAATTCAGTCTTATCGCCAAGCCCCTTCAAAACAAAAATATATATAACAAAAAAAGTATTACCGTTATCACAATGTAATATATGCAAAAAATACATATATAAATACAAATATATAAAATACCTTTTACACACATAACTTTATTTCTTTTCAAACTTTTACTTTTGGTTGAATTGAATTGTTATTTGAAAATATTGTTGGGTATAAATGATTTACTTTTTCAAAAATTGAGCTATATAAATGGAAGCCATTTTATTATCTACTTTGTACACAAATATAAGAATATGATATAAATTAAGTTGAAATACGTTGAGTATTTTGAATTTATTAAAAAGAAATTTAGTGTACGAGAAGCAATCCACATATTCAATATGTTTTACAGCGTGTTTTTGTTTAATTAAAAGCTTTTTTTTTTTAGATACATTAGTGCTGCACCAAGCAACGTTTGCGTACTTTAGATAGCAATCAATAAAAGAAAAATAAATATATTTCAAACAAGTTTGGTTTAACAACTGTTTTGCTTTTTATAAGAGGCCTATATTTTTTGAGATTGTAATATGTATTATACGTATGTGCTCTTTTCACGTTACATTTTCATGTAAAACTACACCTAGAAACAATAAAGAACGCTCTCTTTTGACATAAGAGTTATTAATAAAAAGCTCAGAAATTTTCAAAGGAACGTTGTTTCTATCATGAAGACGATGGCACATCTTGTTTTTTGAAAATATATGGACACTTTATTCCATATAAACCATGCGCTTATTTTCTCAAGCTTTTTTTTCATTTTTGCAAACAAAATATCAATATCTTTATTAGAATAAAATACATTAGTATCGTCGGCAAATAAAATTGAATTTAAGATATTGGAAAATTTATTCAAGTCCTTTATATAAATGAGAAACAAAAGTGGTCCTAGAATTGATCCTTGGGAAACTCCGCAGTTAGTTGCCATTAAATCTGTTTTTTCGCCATCATATAAAATGCATTGATTTTTATTCTTCAAATAACTCCTTAACCAATCTAAATAAGAATTTTTGATACCATAATTTTAAAGTTATATAGGAGAATATTATGATCTACGGTATCAAACGCATTGCTTAGATCAATAAAGACACCTAAAGTAAACTTTTGTTCATCAAAAGCGTTAAATATTTCTTGTGCAAGATTAATTATTGCATGATCGGTCGAATGACGGGATTTAAAACCAAATTATTTATTGTAAAGAATATTATTTACATTTAAGAAGGAATAAAGTCTATTGTACATTACATGCTCAAAATTCATAGAAAAACAATTAAGAACTGAGATCTGTCTGTAGTTAGAATCATCTGTAGGATCTCCTGTTTTAAAAATTGGTGTAACCTTTGCACTTTTTAGTTTTTCAGGAAAAACTCTATGTTTTAAAGATAAATTAAAATATGTAGGAAAGTTATTGTTAAAATTTAGTGAATTAACAACGACATTACTGCTGACATAATCTAAATCTGAACTTTTGTTAGTTTTTAACATTGATACTGATTTTATTAATTCTTCCTTCGTAAATTTATGATTAGGCATAATAATTTTATTTGATGTCAAGCATGATTTAAAGCTTATTCTAAGCTAATAAGTTAAATAACCAAATTTTGGTCTATATGCATGGCGTAGACTGAAAACTCATTTGAAAAAAATTTCTCTAATTTGTCGTTAAAGTAAAAGAAAAATATGCAAAGTTTTAAAACATGATATATACAAATAGTAACAGAGTAACAACATCAAATTTTCAACACAGTTTCAAGGTGATAGTAAAATCCATTTATCATACCAATTTTTTGATTGACTTATTAAGTCAAAAAGTATCTTTTTGTTAGTAAAAAGTGTGTTTAAGACATACCACTACTGTATAAATGTTAATAATTAAAAAGTTATATAACTCAAATAAGTAAAAGCCTATGATGTATAGATTATATAAAAGAAATGAGTTATTTCTAATAATTTCAACTTGTTTCATTTATTCAATCTTGAGTTATCGGGTTTAAAAATCATAAATATCAGTTAAAATCATAAACACGAGTAAATAAAGTTTTCAACTAAAATGTTATTAAAAACATTCTAAAATTATGTTGAAAATAACAGCAATATAAGATTCAAATTTATCACTTTTATTCTTTTTAGAATAAAGCATAATTTGATTGCGCATAATTTTTTGTCATGTTTTTAAATGATTGCACTGAATCGCTTTTCCATTATTACACCACGTTGACGATCTAGTGCGATAGATTATTATATTTATGTAAAAGATTTTATATACCACTATATAAAAAATGAAAAACAAAAGGTTTTATATAAATTGAATATGTATATTTCATATATCATTTCAAAGAGGATAAAAGTCCGCTAAAGAAACACTTAAATGTCAAATGCTTGATAACTACGACTATATCAAATCTAATTTTTTCCAACGATTTGATCTGATAAAATCCATTTTAATTTTGAACTTCGTAAGATTTTTTGTTTGTAAATTATAATCTAATCAGCTTTTAGCATTTGGAATAGTGTAAAGAAAATGGTGAATGATTTAGTTAATGTGTTAAGTTATGATTTAAAAAAAGAATAGCAAGGTATATCAATAGTTAAAAACTACAACAAAATACACCTTTGCTCCACTAAGTTGAAACACTACTTTTCTTTTTTATAAAGCTTTACAATAAATAGAACAGTTATGTCAATAAATTTCTATAACTATTTATCATGGTGGCCATCAAACGATGAACTTATTAGGCCCACCAAATCCATGCGGACTTTTGCAAAAAGAAAAAGAAAACATATTGTTGCAGTAAATCTAAACCCTCAGTCAATGTAGCAATAACTCCTTTGCATGTTTTTTAAATTTTATTCGAATATATGCACTTTTTGAATTTAAATAAAGGCATCTCTAAAAATAGTTACAATGTTTAAGGTCCATTTTATTTCTGCCTGATCCAAGTTGGAGATTACATTTCATCTATAGTAGGCTGTGCCAATTTGTAGTTTACAACTTTGTTTAAATTTGGAGCTTGTTCTTGTAAGCTACTTGAAGCTGCTTCATTGCCACACAACTTTTCTGTAGTAATTCTTTTAATCGAAAACGTAAAAAAAAAAGTAAGTTAAAACTAACCACAACTATTTCTACGCATCTAATTCCTTTTAACTATTAAAAATTCAAAAATACGTTTGCAAAAAACAGAAACGCTGGCTTCAATGTCAATCAATCCACGGTCGTTCATTGCCTCTAAAAGATAGAAAAAGTGTGGAAATCTGCTGGATATGTCCCCTATGAGCTCTCCGACATCAACAAAACAGGAAAACCAATTCATCAGCTCTCCGACAACAACAGAGCAGATTGTGTTTTGTTGATCAACTGCTTCAAGCATTGGAAGCAAACATTTAAAGATTTTATTGAGGAATATGGAGAGGATGCTCCATAAAAACTTTGCTCTACCTTTAATTACCTCTTATGATTATATTGAAGTGTGCTTTCTTATGAAAGTATTATTAAAACCTTAGAAAATAAACATAAAAACTCTTACTGAAATTTTTGCAAGGCATCAATTACTTAGAAGACATCAAACGTCAGGTGAATTATTGGAATATTTTCTTCAGGAACTGCGTAAACTCAGCAAAAATTGTAACTATAAGGAAAATAAAATTGTTATTATAACAAAGATGTAACTGCAGAAGTAATTGATATAAATAACATATGATATAAAATCTGAAAATAAAGTTAAAGTAAAAAACCCAATCTAATGAAATTTTGCAACGCTCTAGCAGACCTTGCAAAATTCTGGTAAATATGATGCCTTCATATGCAACTAGATTGATGCATTTAAAGAAACGATTCAACTAGATTGATGAGTTTTCAATATAGATAGGAAGATTGTTGTAATTTCTAGTGTTTATGTTGTTATTACAGAACTTTCTGCTTACACCTTAAGCTAGGAAACCTATTACAAGAAATAGCCAGGTGTATTTATCATCTCTCCAATATAAGTACTTTTATTGAGACATCATCTCTGGCTTTTACTTAACTACGAGCTCCAAGGCAGGGATATTTCAAGTCTGAGTTAACTTCTCCTGGCAATTGCGCAGAAAAGCAAATAGCTGATCTCCTCATCTGTTTCTGACTTATAACTACATTGATGCTGTTTTTCATGCCTTTTTTACGTTTGGATATTACATTTCGTTTTTTTCGCGTCATTTTCTCTTTATACTACGTTTATACTACTCCACTTGTGCTGCAGGAATAAACACTTTCTCTTTGCATTAAAAATAACTTTATATCTTTATTGTGGTTTTTTATCACCACGCTTATTTCTAAACATGTTGTTATTTTCTTCTGTGTACCTTCATAACCAGACATTTTTTAATTGAATGCAGCTCTAACAATTTTCTGACACATTGATCAATCCGCTGCATCATGTTTAAGTTAATAGAGAACTTGGGTATTCTGGCTTGCATCCAAACAAAAACAACTGCATCGAAATACATTTTATAACATTCTGGAAGTGATAGTCATAACATTCTCGAAGTAATAGATTTGGACTATCACAGTATAAATATACTAAATAATAAAACTGAACAGTTAAAATACATCTTTATTTTATATAAAGCAAAAAATGATAATTTCGCCTAATATAAAATAAAATATTGGCTTTCCAATTAGCTTATGATCTGGGCACTGTGGGCCAAATCGCTGTTTTCACAAACATTGGTTTATAATTTTTAAACAGAAAGTGCTATGGGATTGATTAAAGACTTTTCGGAAAGATTTTTATGTGTAGATTTAGGAAAAATAATTTTTCCTGCATATATTTAGGTCATAATTTAAAAGAACAAAATATTGAAAATTTTATAAAATTTGCTTTACTATAGCTTGTAACTAAAGCACATATAAATGTTTATATATATGAGTATATATTTTGGAATACGAAGATAACATAGGTACATCAATGACAAAAATAATAAAAATTATCGAAGAAAGTACTAAATTACGTAATTCATTCATATGTTAACATTTTAAAATATGTGTCATTTTTAGATAAAATTCTATTAGAGACATTTTGTTTATGAGAGTATTTCTCAGAATGTCCTCATTTAGAATGTAGAATGATTTTGACTTGTATCTCTTGTCAAAAAACTTTGATTAACTGATATCCATATTCAGTTAATGATGTCTGTTAAAATAGACAGTTTAGGAGTTTTTTTGAAAGGGAAAAGTTTTCTAGTATGTATTAATCTTAATATTTTATTATTTCCTTTTAACCCTGAATCATAAACATTTCTTAATCCACTTTTCTCATTATTCAAAATAAGCGCCCAAGAATTACCAATCAGTTTGTAAGGTGATGATGTTATATTGATCCATGGTCGTGTAAAGAGTTCATAAACATCAGTATGGGATAAGAAAAGATTAGTATCATCAGCGAACATTATACTTTTCAATTTGGAAACATTATTTAAGTTGTTGACATAGATTAAAAATAGTAGTGGTCCGAGAATAGAACCTTGTGGAACACCATAGGTTATGCTCAGGAGTTCACTTTGCTGACCATCATTACTATACACAAGTTGTTTTTGATTTGTTAAATAGCTTTTAAACCATTTTAAGATTTTATTGTTTAAACTATAATGTTTAGTTTTTTTAATTAAAATTTGGTGATCGATCGTATCAAAAGCTTTTGATAGGTCAATAAAAACACCTAGTGTGTATTGAGATTTTTCAAAAGATTCAGAGATGTTATGTATAAATTGAATAATGGCATGTTCAGTTGAACTCTCTTTTTTGAAACCATATTGATTGTCAAGAAATAAGTTGCTGTAATAAAAATAATTGTATTCTCTGTTGAAGATAATTCTTTCTAAAATTGTAGAAAATATAGACAGAACAGAGATAGGACGATAGTTACTGATAATGGATCTGTCGCCTTCTTAATGGATAGGGTTAACCCTAGCAAGTTTTAAACGTTCAGGAAAAATATCTTGATGAATAGATGCTCTGAAAATATTAAAAATAATATTTTTTAATTGTTTGTAGCAATCTATAACAATATTACCGTTTATTTCATCTGCACCAGGTGCTTTATTTTTTTTTAAGGATCTGAAAGCTTTTTCAAACTCATCAAATGATAGTTCGGCAGATAATTCTTTAGAGCAAATATCTTAGTCAAGAGGTACCAAAAAATCATAAAATGAGGTTTGGGTATTTGGTATTTTTTTTAACAGAGTTGATCCAATTTCAGTGAAATATTTATTGAATTCATGAGCTATTATTTGTCGTTCATACAAGCTATTGTTATTGACTTTCAGCATTTGTGGCAAAAAACTTGAACATGTTTTTTGTTTTTCAGTGATTTTTTTTTATACTTTTCAAGTGCTTTTTGAGTCATTTTTAACTTTATTAATTAATTTTGAATAGTAAGTTTTTTTCAAATTTTTTCGAATTTTTTCGAAAAGATTTTTGTAATCTTTGTAAATTTTTCACTAGCTGGTGTTTTGTTTTCAGATATTTTATGTATAGTTTTTGTTTTGTTTTGGATGATTTTTTGAATCCTTTGGTAATCCAGGGATAATTAAAGTGTTTTGTTTTTAATGTAATTGTAACAATTGGGAAATTAGATTCGTAAATAGAGGTGAATGTTTTAAAGAACTTATCATAAAGGTTGTTTGCGTTTTCATTAGAATTTAAGTGTTTCCAATGTAATAATGAGAGCTGATTTTTGAAAGACTCAATATTTGATGGTTTAAAAAAACGTTTTTTTATAACTTTATTTAATTTTTGTTGCGGTTTGTCAGTATTTATGGTTAGAAAACTAGGAAAATGGTCCGAAATTTATTATTTAACACCTTTCGAGCTGGTATTTTAACTATTATTTAGACAGGTGTTAATATCCCATCCGTTGATAAATAGCGATCACGCAACGGCTTCTGAAACATTTAAAGCTTTTTAAATGTAAAAAAATGTTAAAAATGTTTTTCATAACTTTAAAAAGTTAACAATAGGTATGGTTTTTCCATATCTATATAGTTATTTTTCTTCTGCTAACTAAAATATATTCAAGGAAGGAATAAGGATAAAAAAGGTGAGTGTGAAATAGGTTTACCAAAACCCGTACTTTACGGGTTCGTAAGCTTATATTAGTTTTAAATAATATGATATATAACTACTACTATATTTTTATTTTATATTTTATCAAATTCAATATTATAATAATAATCAATCGGTATTATAATAATAAACTTGAAAATATATAACATAATAAAAGAATATTATTTAATAGCTGAGATTTAATAGCCCGTAAAAATACGGGTTTTTGTAAGTCTATTCCAAACCAAACCCTAACCCTAAAACAGACTTTTTTATAATTTTTCCTTATGTATCTTAGCTTTCCGGATCCGTAAAATACGGGTCTTAACCATTCCTACCATCTTCATTCATATCTATTCAACACCAATTATTTATATGCCTATTCTTTATTTACTTTAATATTTTTTAGTAAAATAATTTATTCTGAAAATAACTTTTAGAGCAATAAACTTAACATGCGTACTTTTTCCGCATACGTAGAGCTTATGAGAGACTTATAATTTGGATTGTTTTTCTGCTAAATGCATTTGATTGATAGCTCAGTGGGTGTTGGGAATATTTCTTTGTTTTTAAACTGACTAAGGAAGATCGACTCAACACAATTTTTGTAACTTGCTTTTATATATTCTTATTAAGAAAACCGCGTTGTTTATACAAAATCTGAGATAGTTGGCAATTATCTGTAGGTAAAATTAAGATAATAATTATCAATTTTCTACCATATATTAATTACTGTAAAGATACAAGACGTCATCGCGTTGTTTAACAAATGTTTATGACGCACTCCCCCAATTTGTAGAGAACATCTACAAATTCTCATCAAAATGTTCATTTCATCTAAGTATTCGTTTATCAGCAGGTCTCTCTGCAATCGTCGGAGCCACCTTGCAGTTCTTACAAATGTTTTAGCATTGTCGCTTATTATGAGTGCAGGTGTGCCCCTTCTTGCAATCATTTATTTTATACTTCTTCAAAAATCTTCATTTTCCATTGTTTTTAGTAGATCCAAATGGATTGTTCTTGAGGTTGTACATGTATAAAGTACAATGTACGATTTTTTGTAACACACTTTGCTTACTTTATATTCAATTGGGCCAGCGAATTCCAAACCAATAGTTTCAAAGGGGTATTTACTTTTAGTTCGAATCTTTTGCAAATCAGCTGTTAATGGAGCTAGTAATGGTTTGCACCTGAATCTTTTACACCATTTGCAATCGTATATTATTGTTTTTACTTGGCTACGTAAGGTATCTGTCCAATAATGCTCACGAATTTTGGACATTGTTAGACTAACCATCTCATGGTGAGTCTGTGCATGTGCTCTTTGAATAACCAAGTTTGTAAAGGGTTGTTTGCGAGGTAAAAATATTGGGTGCTCACCTTGTATACGACCCATGCAAACTAATAGCCCATCGTGATTTCTATTTAATCGTAATCTTTTTGAAGTTTCTTTATATTGTTCGGATTTTTCAAATTCGTATTGAGCAATTTTGATCAGCTTCTGCATTGCGTTGTTCCTTTCAGAAGCTGATAGCACACCTGGACATTTTCTTTTACTTTTGAGATTGATAATGATTCTTAAGATCCATGCCATTATTCTTATAACTTTTGGGAGTTGATACTTGTTCATAAAATCAAAGTAGTTAAACCTCTCGACTGTGGCAAGGTTATGCATTTTTGTTGGATTATATTCTTTCATTACTTCTTCCATTTGTGTATGAGCTATATTTGGTGGCCACTCGTTCTATTTGGCAAGCCATGTTGGACCGTTGAACCATATTTGTGGAATTTTTCCATTTTTAATTCCTCTACTTCCAATTTCAGCTGGGTTCTGATTGGTTGAGCAGTGGCGCCAGATAATCCAACTTCGTTTATTGATTTCTTTGACACAATTTGATACAAACTGCTTCCATTTACGATTGTCATTAAGGATCCAATGCAGTGCTACTGAACTATCAAGCCAACCGTATATCTCCATAACTAAGTGTCCTTCAAGTGCTATTTTAACGTTTGTAAGAGCATTAGCTACCATGTGTCCCGAAATCAATTCAAGTTTGGGAAAAGAACAACCTCGCATTGATATGCGTGATTTGGCTGTAAACAATCCTTGAGTTACTTTGTGTCCTTGATGTACTACTACATATATTGCACTGCAGCAGCCATCTTAGCTTGCATCACCAAATCCATGGATTTCAATCTTTTTTATTTTATGATTTAAAATAGTTTTACTTCTTGGTATTGGTGTAAGGTCTTGTAAAGTATTTTTCCAAAGCATCCATTCCTTTGTTAATTCAGGTGAAAGTTTTTTGTCCCAAGCAAACTTTAAATCACAAATTTTTCTATATATAAGTTTTACTGTTAGTATTATTGGGGAAATCACACCAAGTGGATCAAAAACTCTAGCCAAACTTTCTAAAATTCCTCTTTTGGTTTTGATGTTTGTTTAGCGAGTTGGTCTACAATCCATTAATAAAGTGTCCTCATTTTTGTCCCACAACAAACCAAGAATTTTTGAATAACGTTTATTTTGTTCATTGATGGTAACTTCATAATAGTTCTTTTTTGAATCATTGGTTCCCAGTACAGGAATGTTCGAGTGCCATTTGTGAAGCTGGAATCCTCCCTTTTTGAAAAATGAATTGCTGTTTGTTACAATTTTTTGACACATTCCAGGTCAACTCCCCCAGTGATTATATCATCAACATATATGCCGTTGTTGATTATCTGAATTTCATTCTTTTTATGCGGATAATGTTTTTCATATGTCAATAAATGTTGCTTGATTACTCCTCTAAAAATAAAGGGACTAGATGCACAGCCAAACGGGATTCGAGTAAATCTTTTAGCCATTACGTCTTTACTTTTCCGATATCCAATAGAAACAGAAAAAAATCACAATCTTTATTATCAACTCCTATTTGTAAAAAGGCTTGTTTAATGTCTCCAGTAAGACAAACAGGTTGCAATCTGTTTCGTAAAATAACATTGAGTAGTAATGGTTGCAATGGAGGACCAATATGTAAGCAGTCGTTAAGTGAGGGTGATCCGTACTCTTTAGCTGACGCATCAAAAACAGTCCTAAGTTTGGTTTTTTCGGAGTCCTCTTTTATCACTACTCGATGAGGCATGTAGAATATTCGCTTGCCAGTTAGTTTGTTTGGTGCATACTCAATTATCCCATCCTTGAGTTGTTCTTGAATAATATCGTTATATTTTATGAGATCATTTGGTTTCTTTTCGAGTTTCCTAAGTTAACTATGCAACCTTGAGATGCTCCCATCTGAATAAGATGCCAGTTTTGAGCATTCCACTTTCCATGGTAATCCAGTGTGATAAAAACCAATTGAGACTTGTTGTAGCTGTTTTTTAAATTCTTCATATACTTCATTCTGATTCCCTTCGCTTTGATCTTCTAGACCAAGAACATCCAAGCTATATAGTTCTTTGTAACAGTTGTTGGTTGACTTTGTAAAATATAAACAGTCCGAGGTGCTTTTTCCTGGTCACATAACCGTCCATCCAAATATGGTTTCTTATGCAATAGCTTCTCCATCATTTCCAGTCCTGAAACCTTTCAACTTTATTCTTGCAATATCACCAGCACCAATTAAAAGATAAATTTTATGATCATCATAGTCATCTTCATTATGAAAATGCAATCTCTCTAAGTGTTTGAATTTCCTTTTTAGGGCAGATATCCTCGGATTTTGTAGTACTGTAAGCACTTTTCTTTCTAACTTGTAGAGTTTAATATCAAGGCTGTTGCGTCCGTTTATTGAATATAGAGTTGTGTAGAACAACGGAAGGTTTTGATGCACTGATCCAGTTATTGTTTCAATGTTTTTCGATTCCCAATTATTTCGCTCTAACTTTAGGTACTTGATTAGCGTAGATGAAGCATACGAACTACCAGCTACCGTATCCAAGAGTGCTCTCACTTTATTTTTTCTAACCTTCACAACAACTGCGGGATGAATAGTTTGCCCTTTGTATCCAGTCGTAAGGATACCCTTTTTTGAATTGTCTTTACAACAGTTGGATACTGTGTGGCTTGTTGACGTGCAGTTGAAGCAGCGATGGTTTTCTTTAAGACATTCTTTCCTTTGCTGTGTTGAATGAAGTTTCGTACATTCGTGACTGTTATGATTTTGCGAACTGCAGTAAATACAACCAATGTTTCTAGTTTCGTTATGTTGGAAGTGTTTTTCCATTTGATTTTTGTGCTCCCAATTATTGTGGGGTTTTGAATTTTCTTTTCTGATATTATTTCTTGATCGTCCAATAGATGATTCTGGGTTTCGTAACGTATATTCACGTAGAGCTTCAATTAGCTGTTCAAAGCCCCATTCCTGCCATTTCGGATCTGTTCGAGTAATAACAGCTTTAACAGAGCCAAGTTTGTCGAGAGTTTCGCGTACCAGTATTTCTGCTGACTCCAATTTGTTTAAAGTTTTCAACGAGTTTATGCTTACATTTAATTTTCTGTAAAAATTATGTACTTGATCCAAGTCGGTATTTTTTATGTAGGGAAGATCCATGATATCAAGACCATGCTGGCGTATAATTTTAGAAGTGATTCCATATTTTTGATTTAAAATAATTTTCGCTTTTTCATAACCATTTGCATTAAAAGGAAGTCCAGAAATTTCCTCTTTCGGCGTGTTTGATAATAGTTCACGTAAGTATGATAATTTAGTTACTGGAGGATAGCTTGTGCTGTCAATTTTTGTGCTGAATTGTTCCCAGAACCGCACCCAATCCAGAATAGTCCCATCAAATTTTGAAATTTGTAGTCTGGGAAGTTTTGCTTTACAACCATTTGTGTGTGCACTGTGCATGCTTTTAGTTGTTTCTTGCTTTCGTTCATTCAGATCTTCTTTTACACGAGCAACTTCTTTGTGCATCTTCTTCTTTTTTGTAATTTCTCTTTTTACACGGTATTCTTCGAGTGAGGTCAGAAGTTCGCTCTGCTGTTTAATTAAGTTGTTCTGTTGTTCGTACCAGTTGTCGATTTCTTCATTGTCGGCGTTTTCTTTGTCTCTTTTTAATTCTTCTATGTTTTGGATTAAGTTAAAAGTCTCCGACAGTTTTGCTTTAAAAGTTGGTTCTAATCTATCTAGTGTGTGTATATCGTTATTGTTCAATGATATGCGTACTTCCAGACCAAGTCGCTCAACTTTTGCTAATGTTAGTTCCAATTTCCTTGATAGTGTAGCGATTGGATCTTCGCGTTGCTTAGGAGGCATTTTAAATTATATTTGATTCCTTACGTCAGTTGATAGCTTGTAGAGTGTTCAGTAGAATCCAGTGTCCTGGTAGGGTCGCCACTTTGTGTTGTGAATATTTCTTTGTTTTTAAAATGACAAAGGAAGATCGACTCAACACAATTTTTGTAACTTGTTTTTATATATTCTTATTAAGAAAACAGCGTTATTTATACAAAATCTGACATAGTCGGCAATTATCTGTAGCTAAAATTAAGATAATAATTACCAACTTTCTACTATATATTAATTACTGTAAAAATACGAGACGTCATTGCGTGGTTTAACAAATGTATATGACATGGGTAAGTGCGCTGTCATCAGTGTTGTTTTGGGGAGTTTAAGACCTCCCCTTAGCGTAATAAACTTTGAATTTTTTTTAATCTTGCTTATATATTTATAGCAAATAAATTATAATAATATAGCCAAAAATTCATAATAGAATATTATAATTTTCTAATTTTATAGATATAATACTTGATTATTCCACATAATGCCTGCAAACTCAACTTATGCGCAATAAGACGTTTACAATTACAGACGTTTGTACGTAACGCTATACAAATGGAACTAAAAATAGTCTTAAAAAAATTAGTTCATTTTTAAGATTATGATTTAATGTTAAATTATTTCTCTTGCTAAGGATCCGTAGACACTTTTTATTTCCTCAAGTTTGAAAAATTTTACTGCGCTTGCGTATAATAACTTTCCGCTTTATTCTAATATCTAAACGTCTGTGATGTGAAAAAAGTCGCCACTTACCGTCAATAACATCAATATATGCTAAGAGAAAATAAATAATTTAAATAGTATCTACAAATGGTACGTCATATTTGTTTATAACAAAACATTTGATATAATTACATTATTTTATTATTTCCACTTGACAAGACAAGATATTTAGATGAGTAATAGAATTAAAAAATGTTTTAAGATGAAAAACATTTTGAAACATTTAATGTTTTTCTGACCAGTAACTCTTGTTAAAAAGGGTGCGTTAAATTATCTAATTTTATCTAAAATTTATTGAGAATAATCTAAAAAAAAATAACTATAAGTTTATACTAGAAATTAATTTCTTTTGTAAACACAAAACTTAAATAAAGCCGTCGGTGTTGTTTTATTCTATAGTATAGTGTTTGAAAAAAAAAAGATTATCAATGTAGACACGTTAGCCTTTTCTTGTTGAACATTCTGCAGGGTGTACATACTAAAGGTAATATAGTTATTTTAAACATGTATTTTTTTTAACAACTTAAATTATTATTTTATTATAAAATAACCTGTAGGTCGAAATGTGAGTTTTGCATAATTTATTTAGCAAAAAACAAATAAATAGATTTGCTTTAATTGGTTTTTACATAAAATATTTTTTAAATACTTTAAGCAAAAACCATTTAACACATTTCCGTTCATTTAAATAATATCGATAAAACATTATTTTTGTTGTCTCTGCAATAAATTTTTGTTTATGAAAACTACAAAAGCTTTTATACTTTTTCTCGTTTTATTTTAATATTATCAATAAAAAGGTCAAGTATCTTTACTGACAGTATCTGTTTTTTATACTAGGATAGAAAAGTGTCCGATTCGTTTTATCAATATATACCAGGTATACTAGTTATTTTTTAATCTTTTCAATTGTTTGAAGAGTATGATACATTTAAACAAACCTACAGTTTAAAAATTAAAATATTTGATATTTGGCAAAGTTACTATTTATGGTATCTCTAATCTCTCACGTCGAAAGAGTCATAACATTTACAGTTATGTTGACAGTTCCTAATGACTTACTTCTTAATCTTATAAAGTTTGTAAAATAAAAATGATTGATAAAATATCTGTTTATTCAAATAAGGTCAACGGTGTTTTTTTGCAAAGTGTTACCCCTATTAATACGAAAAAATTTGTTAAATTCAGTCACTATTTTTCGGTGTCACTATTTTATTTTGAATTTTTATTGCAAAGAGGTAGAGATGTTAACTTTTTTTTCTTTTCTGCTATTTCTTTCATTACTTGCCAGACGCGTTTAAAATTATATTAGTTGTTTTAAACTATATTGAACTGTGTAACCAACTTAGAAATTTTTTTTAGCAAAGTTTTTTGTGGTTTTTATAGTTTTATGTTTCTCGGGTTATGTTTTAGGCGTTTAACACAACTTTTGTTTTAGTTTTAAAGTTTTTAAGTCTTTTAGTTATCTTAGATGTTGATATGCAAAGTTATATGCCTTAAAAGATATATATGTCTTTGGCCTTAAGAATTATATTACACGCCGTAAAGGTTGAGTCATAGATTTTTTAAAACGTATTAAAAAAGATATTTAGGCTAATATTTATGTATCATTGAAACCAATGCGACTCCAATATTGTTATAAAAGATAATATTTTGCAGACTCACTGTTTTGTTGTCACCTTATCATTTTTTATTTATTTGGTAATCTGTTTTTTATGCTAAAAGTATGGGGAATGATCAGAAACACCAATTGTTTTTTTTTGTTTGTTGTTAAAATATTACAAAATAAAGATAAAGAATGATTTGGAATTCTAGTCGGTCTATTATTGTTAGAAATTTTATTTTGTATAAATTGTTTTAAAATGTTATTATACTTGGTTTTCGCTGTATTTAAGTTTATTTCCTCAAAGTTCAATTGCATTTAATTAGTATTAAAAAAAATCAAAATAATTTTTTTTTTCTCTTCAAATTTTTTTAAAACAAAAATTAGAACTGAATCAAGTTGAAAATAAGAGCATTTGAATCTAGACTAACTAATTTTGTTGAAATAGTTTTTATCTGGATTGTATAACCATCAAAGTTATTTCATTCATGGAGGATTTGCAATTATTTTATTATCATTACAATATTACACAAACTTTTAAAATTTACCAGTCATTAAGTCGAAAAAATGTCACAGTTTTTACGGCGAACAGCTAGGGGAGAGCGGGGAGAAGTGGGACACCAATTTTTTTTTTCAGGGTAATTGCAATATCTTTTTTATTTGATGTATGAACTGAACTAAACTAGTCTTAACAAATAAAGCAGTTTTTGGGGCACCGAATCCACCCCCTAAGATTGACAGAATGTTTTAATAAAGTATATATTTCTTGGTTTAAAAGGAACCCTGCTATTGGGGTAAAGTTGGACAAGTGTGGGAGAAGTGGGACAAGTGTGCGGGAGAAGCGGGACATTTGGGGGAGATGTGGGACTATATAAAAACAACTCCAAATCTAGTTAAATATTAATTTGAGCAAACTTTGATTTTAAAGTTAAGTTTAGTTTAAATAAAACGCGGCAGGGGAGTAATCGTAGAGCGCTTGGCTTGTAAAAGAGAGTTTTGACTCCCACCACGTCCGGGGTGGCCACATAAAATTTTTTTAAGAAAAAGAGGATATTAGAGGATTTTAGAGGAGATTTTGCATTTAATTTAGAGAACTTTTTCGCAAAACTACAAAATTTTGAATAAAAATAGAGGATTTTTTATACAGGTTTAACGTCCATGTTTCCACATAACTGGGGTTTGGACAAGGGTCAACAATGTCATTTTTTATGTTATATGACACGGAATCGCTAAAAATAATTTTTTACGACCCAATTCTTATTTCAGATGTTACCCAGTTTTGCAGACCACGAATTTTGAACATTATACTACCATCAAGAAATAAAAAAGAGGAGTTAAAGAGGAGATTTGATCACATTTTTAACTTCTTAGAGGATAATAAAGGATTTTAGAGGAGGTTTTTGAAAAAAAGACATTAGAGGATTTTAGAGGAACTGTGGCCAACCTGACGTCTCTGGAAGTACCACGATCAACTTAGTTTCTTCGCGCAGCGGGCCTTGTTCGTTAAGGTGCGTGTTTCCGAGTTAAAGGGTTGAGAGAGAGTTGTAACCACAATAAAAAAAAGTATTTAAAAAATGCGTAGCCTCCTCGACTGAAGTGGCCCCTTGGAGAGATGAAAATTAGAAAAAAAAATCAAATTATCAATGCCTTTTTCAATCAAATTAAGATTACATTTTAAGAATTAAAATTTTTTTGTTGAAAAAGAAAAAAGTTATTTTACATTTAAGATGCCAAAGTTCACTTGAAAAATGATTTCAGCTTTTGTTCTTGATGTTGTTCCAGCAAGCGGTTGAGGCAGGACTGCTTTTATATCATCAATATTCACACTACGAATGTCATTAATTCTAGGTTTGACAAATTTAGAAGTTTTTTTATTCAGAAAGCTGATCTCAACATCAAAATTTGAGTCTATTTCTTTCTGCACTATGCCTACATAGCGCTTGCAATATAAGCAGGAGATCCAGGTTCGAAACGAGCTCTGGACAAATTTTCGCGTCACCGTGAGGAATGAGGCGTGAACTTCCTGGTTAAATGCACTTCCGCGGTGTTCTGTGACAAGACCGTAAGGAATTCTTGGGGCACCTAAAAATAAAAAAAAATAAAAAAAAAACATAACAAGAAATGGTGTTTTTACTACAAACCTCTCAAAGAACATAATTACTGACATTCACATTTTGAATAACGCTAAAAGAAACTGTTTCCAATTCTTCTTCAAACTCTAGTGAGTAACAAGTAGCAGAAACGTCATTTGTTATTTTGTTGAAATCTACATCAAGGTCACTGTTCGATTTCCGTAAAATGTTTTTCCTGACATTTTTGGATTTTAGAAGGACAATTTTTTTACCTTTTTGTTTGTTTAATACTTCATTTTTTATTCTTAAAATCTCTGGTGTTGATGTGGCTATCATACACTTTCCCTTTTTACGTCCACGTCTTAAAATCTTACGAGAAAGTGCCTGCAAAATACATATTATAGTATTATATAATTATAGAATTTAAAGAAAACCTAAACTAAGAATATTTAGTTTAAATTACCTTTGGATAACCTCGTACAATCTCAGGAGAAAATACAGTTAAGTTTTTTTTTACTGCTTCATGTTGCACACCCAAACTTGATATATCTGAAATAATAGCACTTGTATTATATTTCTCGCATGAACCTTCGTTGCATGGTTCTTGAGGCACATATCTATCTGTTACAACTGATGGTAAAAAAATATCATCCCCATATACATGTCTATCATAAGGCCAAATTCCTGTCACGCAAAATCCTGAAATAATATTTGTTGGTGAGGAAGATTTTTCCCATGCTTGTCGAATAAGACTGGCCATCTCATAAATTGTAATGGCTTGCCCTGGATTGCTAAGCATCCAGCTATTGGCAGCTGCATTAAAATATGTTTTCATTGGACCAAACACAGACCTATCTAAAGGTTGTGTCTTATGTGAAGTATGTGGTGGCAAAGTCATCACACAAACATGGTTCTCTTTTGCAAATTCAAGTGACTGTAGTGAAAAGTGGCTTTCATGATTATCTATAATCAATAAAACTTTGTGATCGGCTGTTGGGCGAGCAAACTTAACAAAATGTTTTAAAACATCCATAAATATTTCAGCATTCATCCATCCAGATTGATTGGCTAATCCAATAGCACCTTATGGTGCTCCTCTCATTAGTGAGTTTCTAAATAATTTTCTTGGAAAAACAATAACAAGGGGTATTGCTACACCAGCTGCGGAGACAGTGCAACACACTGTTACTAATTCACCTCTGTCTCTAGATGTTATTTGCCCAACTTGCTTCGATCCCTTTGATGGAATGACACGAGGAGTTTTTTGCACAGTAGTAAAACCTGTCTCATCAAGATTAAAAATTTTAAATGATGTTGCTTTAGACTCTGATAAACCTTCTTGTAATTTGTTAAAAAAACATCAATAGTATACCAATTAAATGCCGATGCTCTTGCAATTGAAGTTGCCTCTGGTTTTCTAACAGATAGTTTTGGGTTTCTTTTTAAAAATCCTGTTAACCAATCTCGACCAGCCTTTTTTTGCTCTATCCAGCGCAAGGAACATTTTATTTTGTTAGCTTGTGCCATTTCAAAAGCTAGAGCTCTTACTTGAACTGGTGTAAGGCCATATAACATATCAGAACATGACTTTAGATAAGTGCTCAGTGTTTCTTCTTATGCAACAGAGAAAATCATAGAATGTTTATAATTTGGTTGAAGATTAGCAGCTGGGTATTGACACTTTTTTTTTATATACCTATGAAGTGCAGACTTTGAAATGCCAGCCGAATATGCTGTTTCTCTAAGGCTTATCCCATTTTCCATTTCGGCTGCAGCAACTTTCAAAATGTTTTCTCAAACATGTGGAGATTCACTTTTTCTGTTATAAACTCTAGGCATGACCTGAAATTTAAAAGAAATTAGGTTTTATAAAAAATATTTATTTTTTATGGTATTAAGGTCTCTGTTATTACTATATCTTATATCAGACTATTATTATTGATTAAAAAATCTTTTATGCATGCCTCTTGCTTACCAAATGCTTTCAAACTATTGATGTAAAAAGAATTCTAAATTTGCTCCAAACAATAATGATGAATCAAATCAAATTTATCTTTAATGAAGATCTCTCTTTCCAAATTTTATTTTAAATCCACTGAATAAGAACTAAACTAAAATTAAATATTTCAATAAAGCGTCTCAATATTTTTATTTTGATAACTATAAAAAATCGTAGCTAAAATATTCTAGAATTTTCCGCAATAAAATAACGCATAACTGTAAAGGAGAAGTGGGACAGCGGCTTTTTTCTTTGTCCCACTTCACCCCTATGTAGGGAAGACGAAATAAAACTAAAATTACAGCCACACAGTTAAAGCTGAAATAAAAATTTAATTATTAAATGTTAGACGATAAGTGCATTTCCCTGTAAAATAGAAAAAAAGTGCAACAACAGTCAAAAATAAATACATACATGAGTTATTAGACTGTCAGGAAAAGTACTTTTTTGGGGTACTTTCAAAAAAAAGGGTTTTCACCGCGCGCAGAGAAGGGAAATGATGTCTACTAAAAAGAGCACATGAAATCTATACGTCTACATTAAATAACAGTAATTAGGCGCTGCTGCAAAATAAAGTTATAGGGGTGTCCAACTTCTCCCGCGTCCCACTTCTCCCCACTCTCCCCTACTATTTTAGAATCGTGTAAAACAAATTTCTGCACTATTGCAACAGTGCAAAAATTTGCTTTACACCATCCAAAAGTAGTTGCTGATTGCGGCAAAAATTATGACGTAATTACGACTTAAAGACTGGTCAATTTTTTAAGATTAACATTTAACATGATGCGGGAAGTCAAACGAACATTTAAAAATGACCATGTGTTGTTGTGCTTATGGGCTTATAAAAAGTTATGTTTTAATCTGACTTTAAAAATTCTCTAACTATATAAAAGTGTAAAAAAGTAAAACAAAAAATTAGTTACACAACCAAAAATAGAAGGTTCATTGCATTATTATTAAACTTTTATTAGCATAATAAGTTTTTTTTTACACACACGTTTACCTTTTTGTTTTAATGTTCATGCTGAAACTTGTTTTAAAAGTTCGACTTTAGCTTATGGGATATCTTGTTTGTATGTTGGAGGAATTAAAGTTATTTTTCAAACCTTTTAAAACATCGAATAGGAAACGCAAATAAATAGAGAATTTAAATATTAAAAGCTGTTACAGAAAAAAAAACGATTTCAAAGAAACACTGCTATTCCAAATAGATTAAAGATTAAAGATAAACCAAGATATACTTAATAACATCAGTTCGAACTGTCTGTAAATGAACCTTAAAGATCTTTTAATGCGCTTAAATTAAATAAGGTGCCGGTGAAAATGATAATAATGTTAATGTTATAAAAGCTATTTTTGATGTCATTAAATTACCTTTTTAATGTTGCTTGAGCGTACTATGTATATATATATATATATATATATATATATATATATATATATATATATATATATATATATATATATATATATATATATATATTATATATATATATATATATATATATATATATATATATATATATATATATATATATATATATATATATATATATATATATATATATATATATATATATATATATATATATATATATATATATATAAGCAATCTTTTCTATCAATTACATGTCTTTGTTGCTCAAGCTGTTTTTTGCTTTTTTTTTTTGTAGGAATATTATAAAATTTAAATAAAATTGACAAAATTGAAAAAGCGCGAAACATATTGTCTCATCCAGTAAACGTACAAAAAACTAAATGTATTTTGTTTCATTCAAAGCAACAAAAAATGGCATCAATTCTTCCCTATATAAATATCGATTTCAACAATACTGAAAGAACCCAAACAATTAAATTTCTTGGAGTGGTTATAGACAAAAATGTTTCATGGACAGCACAAATAAAGGCCATCAACACTCAAATATTTAAAAATCTTGGTTTACTTTTCAAAGCTAGACCATTTTTATCACAAAAAACTTTAAAAATTATTTACTTTTCGTTTATACATAGTTATCTTACATACGCTAACATTGCTTGGGGAAGCACTCACAAGACAAAATTAATGACTCTTTATCGATGGTAAAAACATGCTTCTAGAATTATATATCATAAAAACAAACATAGACATGCTAAACGTCTATTAAAAGAAATGAAAGCGCTAAACATTTATCAAATCAATATCTATGCTAATATACAATTTATGCAAAAATATAAAATGGGAATAGTACCTTTACGTTTCGCAAAAAACTTCTTTTATTCAGTTACCAATAAGTTTAACACTAGAGCAAATGGTAACTTTATCGTAGCCCGAAAAAAAAACAAAAAACTCTCAATTCTCTATCTCTTATTCCGGCCCCTATTTATATAACAAATTATTTCTGAAATACACCTAAATTACTTTTCCTGGAAATATATTTTCTTTATAGTCAAAACTTAAAAATTTTGTTCTAAATATAAATAATTTCATAAAATTGTTCTAGTTCACATGATAAATAAAAATTTGAATAAAATTTGAATTAAAACAATCAACAACGTCAGAAAAGTCAAATTTATACATATATCTAAAAAACATTAAAAAAACAACAACAAAATAAATTAAACAAAAAAAATAAAATAAAATACACACACAAATCATAATACAACTAGAAAAAACAAAACAAAATTTTATCAAATTTATATTTAAAATATTTGTGCATAAGAATCACAATCTTTATGTGAATCTTGCGTAATACCCCAAGGTTCTCAAAGATAAGACTTATTCAGTCTTGTTCGAGTTCTCTATAACAGTATAATCTACCAATTCCTTCAAAATTTATTCAACTAATGTTTCCTAACTTTATTTTTTTCAATTGTTTCTTTTTTTAACTGAGCATTATTTTTTCTATTAAATGTATTTTAGCAGTATTTGGTTAAATATTATCTTTTGTAACGACCTATATTTTGCTTACATTACGATGTGAAAAAATTGTAACTAATATGTAAAAATAAAAACAAAAATTTTTTTTTTGAAGTATCAGTTTTACTTTTTATTTTAACTAACTTTTTTTTAAACTTTGTTGCTCCTAACCATCTCTATATTTACAATATATATATATATATATATATATATATATATATATATATATATATATATATATATATATATATATATATATATATATATATATATATATATATATATATATACTCTATGTATATATATATATATATATATATATATATATATATATATATATATATATATATATATATATATATAGAGTGCTCAATGTTCTTAAAAGAACAGAGCAATTATATTAGTAGTAAAAAATCACTTAACAAAATTTTCTGATGAATCTTTGTTGATGAAACACAGTGTTAAATGGAAAAAGTTTTTGTTAAGTGATTTTTTACTGCTAATATATATATATATATATATATATATATATATATATATATATATATATATATATATATATATATATATATATATATATATATATATATATATATATATAAGTATACATAAACAAATATGTTATTTGTTTATATATATTGTTTATAAAATGTAAAAAATCCATTTATATAACGTTTTATTCCGGATCATATGTAATATAAGCAAACTTTTCTATAATTTACATGTTATTTTTGCTCAAACTGTTTTACTTTATTTTTTAGATTTGCCTCTATCTTGATAATTTCTTTTTGCTAAAATTATGAACTCTGCTTCTTCGAACATTAAAAATGATATACGCGATTTTTTCGTAAACGTTAAAGCCATACTACTTTTGCGCATATGACGTCACTTTGGGGCCAAAAAAACTAGAAAAGCAAACAAATAATAAGATTTTATTTAAATGTTTTAAAAAAACTTCTTCTATTAAAAATGTATGGAATATATTTTTATGGGATATTTTCTAATAAAGACAAAATCATTGTAATAAATACAAACTCTTATCCGTGAAAACTATTTATATATATGTACCAGTTTTTTATCTTTTTGTGCAAACGTATGCAACATAGTTCAAAGTTTATTACGCTAAAGGGAGGTCTTAAACTCCCGAAAACAACACTGATGACAGTGCACTTACCCCCTTAGCTATAAACCAAATGTATTTAGCAAAACAATCCAAATTATAAGTCTCTCATAAGCTCTACTTATGCGGAAAAAGTACGCATGTTAAGTTTATTGCTCTTAAAGTTATTTTCAGAATAAATTATTTTACTAAAAAATATTGAAGTAAATAAAGAATAGGTATATAAATAATTGGTGTGGAATAGATATGTATGGAGATGGAAGACTTGGTTAAGACCCGTATTTTACGTATCCGGAAAGCTAGGATACATGAGGAAAAATTATAAAAAAGCCAGTTATAGGGTTAGGGTTTGGTTTGGAATAGACTAACAAAAACCCGTATTTTTACGGGCTATTAAATCTCAGCTATTAAATAATATTCTCTTATTATGTTATATATTTTCAAGTTTATTATTATAATATCGATTAATTATTATTATAATATTGAATTTGATAAAATATAGCATAAAAATATAATAGTAGTAATATATCATATTAAATAAAACTAATATAAGTTTACGGACCCGTAAGCTACGGGTCTTGGTAAACCTATTTCTCACTGACCTTTTTATCCTTATTCTTTCCTTAAATATATTTTAGTTAGCGGAAGAAAAATAACTATATAGATATGGAAAAACCATACCTATTGTTTACTTTTTAAAGTTATGGAAAATTTTTTTTTATTATATTTAAAAAGCTTTAAATGTTTCAGAATCCGTTACGTGATCGCTATTTATCAACGGATGGGATATTAACACCTGTCTAAATAATAGTTAGAATATTAGCTCGAAATGTGTTAAATAAATACTGTCCGTTTAATATATTTCAAAAAACACGAGGTGACTTGAATATGCATACTGGTCATCATAAGTCTATTCCACAACGACCATTTTAATAGTTTTCCTTTGTTTCAATAGATTTTAAAAAAGAGCAAAATATAAAAATCTTTCTTTTAAGTTAACGATTTATGTTAAATACTTTTTAACTTCTATAAAAAACAACAACAAAAAAAAAAAACGTGAAGGGACGTTATCAATTTTTACTTAAATAAATTTCTTTCTCAGATCATTCGCTGCTTTTTTGGACTCTATTGGCTTAATTAGGCCATATTGAACAAAAACGTCATCTAATTAATCTAAAAAAAAAAAGTTAAAAGAGAAAAAATTATTCCACATGTATTAACTGAAAGTCAGTTTATTTATACATAATAACAAAACAAATCATTTAAAAAAAAGATTTCCTAACAAAAACAATTTAACTACATCTGCATCATCAATTAACAATTGGTAGATTATTCAACTACAAAAATACCAAACAAGATCAATTTAAGGATCTATAAAATAAACATCTTGTCAAGATACAATTTCAATACATAGCCTATAAAAAAGAACATGTTCCATTGAGTAAAACATAAAAAATTTAACTCTGGTAACTTTAAAAACATAATGAAAAATTTAAAAATATATACTTTCTACAAATAAAAGTACCTTCCATTATTACATCCTTTTTATAAAGATAATAAAAGATTCAAAGATATTTCAGAAATTTATAAAAGTTAAATAAGAAATACAAAAAACTTAGAGCGTGCACATTTACAATGTATCGTGCATTATTAGTTGAAATTGTCAAAGCTTCCAGTATTTATTATACGGAGTATAATATTATTTTGATAGTCATCTTAATTCTGTCATTGTTGCGCACTCGAGTCAGAAAGTTTAAAGGGGGCTTGGAAAAACAGCTGTGAAAGTTTAAACTTTTTTATTATCTTAATGAAAGGTATTTTTTACTTTTTATTATTTTCAAAAAATATAAGTTTAGTTAAATGTTTCACTTTAAATATAAAACTAAAATTTTCAATTTTGTTCTTAATAAAAATATATTTTTTAAACGCCCTTACAGTTTAAAAAAAGTAAAGGTAGACGCGTAGCAAGTTCAAACCATCATCTTGCTTTGTTTTTAAATTTTTGTTTTTCAAAATGCAAAATAATAGAACTTTCTTTAAAAACGAACTTCTTTCTTCAAAAGCATTTTACTTTGTATTTTAGAAAAATCGAAAAAGTATAAATAAAATAAAAATTTACAAAACTGCTGTGAACGGATTTGATCCTCGAAATTCTGCATTAGGAGCACTGCTCACTAATCACTTGACCACCTAAGCGCATTGTCTACAGAAAATACTAAAAATATATATATATAAAAAAAAAAACTTTTTAAAACGGAAACTAGTGCTATGGATCAAAGATCATAAGTAGATGTTGCTGCAATGCAATTTTCAAGTGAGAGTAAAACTACAAAATTTGATATCTGTTTTAGTGTTTTTTTAACATTACATAATTTAAAGTTTGCGAAAGGTAAATATTTGCAAACACTTTTGTTGACTTTTCTTATAAAAAAAAAGTGCTGCTAGTCTTTCTGGCTATCAACTCGGTTGCAAAGGCTTTGAGAGTATTGTGTCAAACATGCTCGAAGCAGCATTATTAAGTTCCTTATTAAGATATAATATGATGATATTTTTGATAAAGTTATTGATGTGTGTGATATAAATTTTCAGAAGAATATTCTCTGAAGACATTGTTCTGCTAAAACATTTCACATATGTCGCAAAAGCTTAATGAAGATTTTGTAAAAGTTGATACAAATAAAATAAAGAATTTTTTAAAAGTTAATAAAAGACAACTTTAAAAGTTGCCTAAATGAAATAAAGACTTTTCTCAAAACTTTTTGTCTAATTTAATTTTGATTTAGTGATTTTAGTGTACGTATGCACTCTGCACTCTAATTTTAATATTTATGTTCAATGTTTATATTTAAACAAAACCGGGCACGAGCATTGGTATTTTTGATTTATACAAGGTACTGAAGTTGAACCATGGAGTAGATTGAGGTTTCAGTTGAAATTAAAGAAAAGTAATAAAACCATTCCTGCGTGAATCCATGAGGTTACGAAGGAGTTGCGTTTATCAGCTAAGAGAGGAAAGACATCATCGAAGGACTTTCACGAAGGAAATCACAAAAAGAATATAATTCAGCCTAAGAGTAGTAGTAGTAAGTAGGACATGAATAGGGTGAGTCCAAAAAGCAATTGCAAAATAAAAGGTATAAGGATATCATTACATGGTCAGAACTGCCAATGGAATAAAAAGGAGTTATTGAATACCAGCTAGGATCAGAGACATAAACTACGAAGTGAAGTTAAATAGTAAGGATCATCTGAAAAACGAGTCGCAAAGGTTCTATTGTTTTCAAACAATAAAAATTAAACTTTCGATTTTTTGTTGAAAATAGTTTATCTTGCCCAGACTACTAATAAGTGGACAAAAATCTATAAAATAGCAAACTTCATATATGAACAGTGCTTCGATGATTTCATATTAGATTTAGAATCAGATTTTATTTTGAAAACATAAGTTTATCTATAATATCAGTTCTTTTCTTGTTGAAATTAGAAATAGAAACGCTTTAACCAAATTTACTTCTACCAGTGATGATATTATGTTAGTCGGAGCATAAGTTCAAACACCACGTAAAAAAGTAGCATTCAAATAGTGTCTATTTGTTACAGCAAAAAAAATGCATAAGCTGAAGTTAAGCTAAGGCGTTTTACAAATACGTTCATGAACTTGTTTAAAAAAAATTTTTTATTTTAACAAACGATATTTGATGCAACATGTTCTACAAATAAGTCAACGAATTTTGTTTTAAAAAACATTCCTATAGTTTAACAACCTTTGTTGCATTCCATATATCAGAGAAGTGCTTTCAAATTACGTATTCTTAGAAGATGATACGAAGCTATCATTTGAGTTAACAAAAATATGTTATAAAAATTATTTATAGTAAAGTTGAAGTTTTTTTATCCAAAATTTTTAAAGTTGCAAATGAAAATGAATTTTTCTCAAAGATCCTCAGCTCTTGTAGAACATTACCTTGCTAAACGAATTTAGGAAACAGAAAAAAGAAAGTATTTAATTCAATATTTTGGTACAATGTATCTAGTACTTTTTTCGAATAATATTTTATTTAAAAATTTGGCAAAGTTAACTTAATTGAAAAACACTCTTAATTTTTTTGGTTAAAATTGTAGAATAAATTAAAATTTTTTTGAAGAGTGTATGTCAAATACAAATAAAAAATATGATAATTTAAAAAGCCTAGATGATCTTTGGTCTGTATTATCTATTGCTTCTTTTACAACTAGCAGATTTAGCATTAAGAGAGACAAGCAAAGAGTTCATGTAAATATAAGCTGGCAATTGATGGCAGAATTGCTTCAAGTTGTTGAGATTTACATTTTTAAAAAGTTGTTTTTTTAATTTGACCAAGATTTTTAAAGAAGTGTCTGTCAATTTTCTAAACCATCTTTTACCACTTTTTTTTTGTTTGTTCATTATCCTTTTAAAATTAGCTTGTAAACGCTTGTAATTCAATTCTATATTGAAAAGAACAAACTTATTCAGAAAAGAAATATCCCCAGAATAAATATTACACATTTAATAAAAATTATTTTTGATAACCAAAAAATTTATTTAAAGCTTTATCTCGCATATAAACTGCGTTGCAGCGTGATTAAAAGAGAAACATTAAAGTGAAAAACAAATAAAGTCATTCATTACATTATATAATAGTAATATTTGAATTAAAATTTTTTACTTTAAATATTACTATCATATAATGTAATGAATAAAGCAATTGTTTTAACTTCTTAATTAGTTTTATAAATTCACGGATTTTACTTATAAATTTTTGAAATAGTATTAGGACTATTTTGCAACACTTTTAATTCACGCAACTTCAATCTAATAAGTCACTTTTAACCCTGCCTGGATAATCCTCCCTTTAATACCCCGATTACCACTAACCTCAGTTTTCCCTAAATTTCGTCTTTGTTATGCATAATGTGAGATATAACCGCAAATAAAAAATAAATTTCTTTTTTTAAGATTCAAAACTCTACTCTAATACTAACGATAAACGTGTAAGTATATATATATATATATATATATATATATATATATATATATATATATATATATATATATATATATATATATATATATATTTATATGTTTATATATCTGTGTTTATATATTTATATAAATATATGTATATATATATGTATACATATATATATATATATATATATATATACATATATATATATATATACAGATATATATATATATATATATATATATATATATATATATATATATATATATATATATATATATATATATATATATATATATGCATAAACATATATATATGTCTGTATATATATATATATAAATATATATATATATATATATATATATATATATATATATATATATATATATATATATATATATATATATATATATACATAAATTAGTAAAAACACTTATCTAAATTTTGATTTCTTCAACACTGTGTTTCACCATTAGTAGGTTCATCAGGAAGAATGTCTAAACATAAAATTGTTTTCAAGTGATAGAACTATTATTTCACAGGAAGCTGGGGAATGTTATAATTAATTATGTAATAACTTTAGTATTTTGCAACCTGAAAGTTGCATTAACTACATTAAATAATTAAAAAATCATGAAAAGAATTCTTTAGAATTAGGATGAGATTGGACTGGTATAATGTTTTTATAAATTTTTAAAAGAAACTTATTTTTATGTCTGCATTAAAGAATTATTTCTGATTTTTTATTCAGTAAATTTCCTTGATCTATATGAGTAATAACTTCAAATTTTTCTTGTAATCATAATATACAATTTTGGAAATGTTATTATAGGCAGGCGCAGTTTTTAGGGTAGACCAGTTTAATTTAAAATTATTATTTTTTTCTTTTAGTTGCCAAGTATATTTTGACAGCATAGTCTCTTTTGAGTATTTTTTATGTTTAAAGGATTGTTTGTGGTCGGCGTAACGTTTTTTCTATTTGCCATTGGTTAAGGCAATATAATGTTTGTCATGGTTGATTTGCTAGGAAACAATGCTTTTGTGAATAATTTTTTTTGATAAGCATTTGCCATTCATAGAGCAGTCAAGTTTTTGTTTGCATTTACAATTTTCACTGTTTTTTCCTCTGAAAAATTCAGGGTTTGGGTTACAATTTTCATTAATCATTGCAAATTAATGGCCTTTTATATTTCTTTCATTATTTTTTGAACAGCTATAGCTTGCATTGATCGTGTTTCCGTTAAAAATTTTGTGCAATTTATTAGAGGGATGGAAATGTTTGTCAACTAAATTTAAAAACGCTTTTCCAATGTTTATTGAAACATTTTTGTTGTACGGAGGGTAGATTCAAATTATATTTCTATTTCTATTTTGCTATTTTGCAATTTTGATTTAAATTTTAGCTCTAAATAAATCCACTTATTTTAAGAGCATCTTCATACACGCGTTTGAAAGAGTTAAACATCTTTTCATTAGATTTTAGCTCTAAATAAACCCGCTTATTTTAAGAGCATCTTCATACACGCGTTTGGAAGAGTTAAACATATTTTCATTAGATAGTTTTAATTAAGTCTATTGTTAATTAAAATGGGAATTTGTTTTAAGAATTGAGAGGTTAAATGTGACATCAAGAATTCACATATTTTAAATTAATGATTATTTCAATTTGGAAGCCAATGTTTTTGAAAATTTTTATATTATCTTTTCTGACTTTGTCAGGTTGAGGCCTGATTTTTTTTGCGTTATTATTAAGCTATCATCGCGGTACAAGCCTAATTGATTAAAATGAACTATTTTAGAACCGTTTGAGAGAAATTATTTTTTCTAATAAAAAGTTAGTTAAAAATTAAATTTCTAAAATTTTGCTAAATTTTTGTTGTTTTATTAGGTATAACATGTAACTAAACTTTTGTGCTATAATCTGTTAAGTTACGATTCACATTTTCATAAACTGCAGTCTTAGATTGTTTCAACATACAATTACCATATTAGCACTGCTTATATAGTTATATTTTTTCTTATATAATGCTAAAAATGACTTTTATGTATCATTTATATTTATTACATACCTTTTGCAACAAAAATATTTTTTTTTTCATAAACTGGAAATTTGTTTGCATTTCAATAACAACTAACTTTTGGCCCACTGTACTGTGTCATGGTTAAGGTTTTTAGTAAGTAATTGATGTATTTGTATTTGATCAAATACGAAAACATTAATTTTTGATACAAAAACAAGTATATATATTTAAATACAAATTCAAATACAAGTATAAGTAATCAACATATTCCAAATACAAATACTTTTCTTTTAAGTTAGAAAAAATACAAAACGTTTTTCATGTCAATACTGATATATAAGTGTAGTAGATAAAATGAAAATAAGCCCTTTTTAAAAATGTCACTTGAAATTAAATTTTAAAATTATTTTGGTGCTAAAATTAAGAAACCGTTTATTTCAAACAAGATTTTAAAAAGTAGTGTGAACGGAAAAACGCGTCACTAGTTTAAATAACTACGATTAACCCAGGTTTTAACTTTGGTGTGAATGGGGTATTGGCTTTCTATTGGATGATCAAAAAGTGGGTTTGCGGTTTTTTAAAGAAAACACCCTAGAACGTCTTCGCTAGCTATTGCACATGCGATATTTTTATTGAAACGTAAAACCTAACTTCGAATCGTCGAATTGAACATCTCCATTTGTAAACTCAAATTCTTAAACAGCTTTTTGTAATGAAAGAATGAAGACAATGATTCCATCGGTTTTGAATATTTATTTGATTACTGCAATTTTTAATATTATTTTTATAATGTAATTTGCATTTTTTGATATACAATAATAATATTTATATATTTTATAAATATTATTATTGTATATCAAAAAATATTATAAAATTGTATTTATAATATTTATATATTAAATATATAAATATTATAAATACAATTTATAATATTTATATATTTGTTTAACAAATACATGTTTTTGTTTTATTATTTTATCTTTGTTTTAACTTTTTAACACCAGGATTATGGCAAATAACTCAGTAAATTTTATTGTTTTTAACTTCACAACTCTCTTGTCTTTGATATTTAGGAAATTTGATATATAGAATTAGAGTTTTTTTCCTAGACAAAATGTATTTATTATATGTGACAAATTTAAAACAAAAAATAATAATTTGTGGATACTACAAAACAAGGTTTTTCGAAAACAAAGATCTATAGACAAGATTCACGTTTATTTTTTTATCTTGTAATACTCTTAACGTTCAACAAGAAAAATACAACAAATTGACAGCACAAGTTGACAATTAAGTGTGTAAATACTTAGAAATGTAAAATGAGAATGCAGTAAGTAGCACAAAGTTTGTATTTAAATTAAAATTTAATCTGAAATACAATTTACTTATGTTGCTGTAACAGAATAAAAGTTATTTAAACTGTATGCATGTAGTTACTTATATTCCAATAGACTCTTTTCTCTTTTTTTATTTTATTTAAAATAGCATATTTATGTGAGCACTTACTTTGCTTATTTAAATTGATATAAGTTTTTCAAAAAAAGATAAAAAAAGAAAAGAATAATGAATGGAAGATTGTTGCTCCATGCCAAATCCTCAGTCAATGAAGCAGCATTCCGCTTGATGTCTGGCTATTTGTCAGTCGAAGTATGTACTAAAGCCCCCGGCAGCAGGCCGGGGGCTATAGTACATACCTCGACTTCGACTTGATATAAGTTTTTGAATCCATGGCTGATATGTATAGAAGACTGGTCCAGTTTGAAGTAGTAGAATAATTGCCAACATGGTTTTTTTTATTTATTGGGCAAAGGTATTTTTGTTTACGTGTCATTTCAGGATTGCTTGTATGACCTTGATGGGTTGTTGAACTACGTATTTTTTTATATTAAAAATACTACTGAAAGTATTATTCATCTTGACTAATAAATTCTTGAAGTAATAGAAACTAAACTAGAAACTAAACTAAAAAATTGGTTTTATACAGTTTAAATCCTGACCTGGAGCAGGGTTGAGGTTAAATAGATATTTGTACTTGGTTAAATAGATACTTGTATAAATAGATATTTGTATAATGATAGGCTATATTGTTGTATTTGCACTTTCGATGTATTTGATAAAAAAGAAAGTTCTCAAATATTCGTATTTAATTAAGAGGTGTGTTTACATAAACTGACACCAGTCAACTACCTAAGTTGACTGGTGTTTTTTATGCTAAAAACCAAAAGTTTGTTATAGTAAACCTATTTATTTTTAAACTCCTATACCAAAGAGGAGTAAGATGCTTTTTAACTAAATTGTGCCAACTTAGCGCTTTTAAACAAAAATGTAAAAAAATGACCCTACCCCTTTAATTTAAATTTTTGTAAAATCTATTGAAAAATTTTAGTGCTAATAGTTTTGCATTATTTTGTACATCTTTTGTAAGGAGAAGATATATTCCATCAAAGTGTATGTTTAGACACTAAAAAAAGGATTAGGACCAATTTTTGACCAACATCTCCACCCCCACTAATTACTTTTCTATTTAACTTTTTTTTTGATCAATTTTAATCTAGTTAGCACAACCATTAATAAAAAAAAATATTGCAGCATTGAAATCTGTTTTAAAATGAACAAATTGCAAGGGTTAAAATCAAAACTGAAGGCTTAGTGGCATAAATAGTCTTAATTAATATTTTACTTATCACGTATATTGTTTATATTTTACATTATATTAATTTAAGTTTAAATTATTTTGCTTAAATAGTTATTTGACAAAGAATCATCAGAAATGTTTATATCTATGGTTTAATAACAATGAGCTCACTAAATTTGAATTATTTGACGTTTTCATATCTGAGTAAAGTAAACAACCAAAAGTATTTCTGCAAATATAAAAAAACAACTAAAAGTTTCAGTGCTTCAAATAGCTTTCTGAGGCAAGCAGAGACTTTATTACAACAGAGATATTAAA
Organism: Hydra vulgaris; assembly: GCF_038396675.1. Taxonomy (NCBI): domain Eukaryota; kingdom Metazoa; phylum Cnidaria; class Hydrozoa; order Anthoathecata; family Hydridae; genus Hydra; species Hydra vulgaris. Next base: position 61,090,720 of record NC_088932.1, on the reverse strand, counting down.
AAAAAAGGCATACAATGGTTCTACCCTAATAAAATTGGAAATAGAGGAACAACAACAACAGGTTATATAGATTGAGAATTATTACACAAAAAATCAAACAAGGAATTAATTATTGCACAATTGCCTGTTCAATATCATGCAACATTTCGAAATTTTAATATATTGCCCTCAGTTATTCTTTGAGTATGTTTCTCAAAAAGAAAAAGTTATGTGGTTCAATATAGTTATATTTAATTATTCTTATTGTACAGATATTTATTTATTTCCATTTAACAAGTTTCCATCTGTTGCAAAAATAAATTTACTTAGACCATGGATCAATATAACATCATCACCTTACAAACTGATTGGTAATTCTTGGGCGCTTATTTTGAATAATGAGAAAAGTGGATTAAGAAATGTTTATGATTCAGGGTTAAAAGGAAATAATAAAATATTAAGATTAATACATACTAGAAAACTTTTCCCTTTCAAAAAAACTCCTAAACTGTCTATTTTAACAGACATCATTAACTGAATATGGATATCAGTTAATCAAAGTTTTTTGACAAGAGATACAAGTCAAAATCATTCTACATTCTAAATGAGGACATTCTGAGAAATACTCTCATAAACAAAATGTCTCTAATAGAATTTTATCTAAAAATGACACATATTTTAAAATGTTAACATATGAATGAATTACGTAATTTAGTACTTTCTTCGATAATTTTTATTATTTTTGTCATTGATGTACCTATGTTATCTTCGTATTCCAAAATATATACTCATATATATAAACATTTATATGTGCTTTAGTTACAAGCTATAGTAAAGCAAATTTTATAAAATTTTCAATATTTTGTTCTTTTAAATTATGACCTAAATATATGCAGGAAAAATTATTTTTCCTAAATCTACACATAAAAATCTTTCCGAAAAGTCTTTAATCAATCCCATAGCACTTTCTGTTTAAAAATTATAAACCAATGTTTGTGAAAACAGCGATTTGGCCCACAGTGCCCAGATCATAAGCTAATTGGAAAGCCAATATTTTATTTTATATTAGGCGAAATTATCATTTTTTGCTTTATATAAAATAAAGATGTATTTTAACTGTTCAGTTTTATTATTTAGTATATTTATACTGTGATAGTCCAAATCTATTACTTCGAGAATGTTATGACTATCACTTCCAGAATGTTATAAAATGTATTTCGATGCAGTTGTTTTTGTTTGGATGCAAGCCAGAATACCCAAGTTCTCTATTAACTTAAACATGATGCAGCGGATTGATCAATGTGTCAGAAAATTGTTAGAGCTGCATTCAATTAAAAAATGTCTGGTTATGAAGGTACACAGAAGAAAATAACAACATGTTTAGAAATAAGCGTGGTGATAAAAAACCACAATAAAGATATAAAGTTATTTTTAATGCAAAGAGAAAGTGTTTATTCCTGCAGCACAAGTGGAGTAGTATAAACGTAGTATAAAGAGAAAATGACGCGAAAAAAACGAAATGTAATATCCAAACGTAAAAAAGGCATGAAAAACAGCATCAATGTAGTTATAAGTCAGAAACAGATGAGGAGATCAGCTATTTGCTTTTCTGCGCAATTGCCAGGAGAAGTTAACTCAGACTTGAAATATCCCTGCCTTGGAGCTCGTAGTTAAGTAAAAGCCAGAGATGATGTCTCAATAAAAGTACTTATATTGGAGAGATGATAAATACACCTGGCTATTTCTTGTAATAGGTTTCCTAGCTTAAGGTGTAAGCAGAAAGTTCTGTAATAACAACATAAACACTAGAAATTACAACAATCTTCCTATCTATATTGAAAACTCATCAATCTAGTTGAATCGTTTCTTTAAATGCATCAATCTAGTTGCATATGAAGGCATCATATTTACCAGAATTTTGCAAGGTCTGCTAGAGCGTTGCAAAATTTCATTAGATTGGGTTTTTTACTTTAACTTTATTTTCAGATTTTATATCATATGTTATTTATATCAATTACTTCTGCAGTTACATCTTTGTTATAATAACAATTTTATTTTCCTTATAGTTACAATTTTTGCTGAGTTTACGCAGTTCCTGAAGAAAATATTCCAATAATTCACCTGACGTTTGATGTCTTCTAAGTAATTGATGCCTTGCAAAAATTTCAGTAAGAGTTTTTATGTTTATTTTCTAAGGTTTTAATAATACTTTCATAAGAAAGCACACTTCAATATAATCATAAGAGGTAATTAAAGGTAGAGCAAAGTTTTTATGGAGCATCCTCTCCATATTCCTCAATAAAATCTTTAAATGTTTGCTTCCAATGCTTGAAGCAGTTGATCAACAAAACACAATCTGCTCTGTTGTTGTCGGAGAGCTGATGAATTGGTTTTCCTGTTTTGTTGATGTCGGAGAGCTCATAGGGGACAGATCAAATCGTTGAAAAAAATTAGATTTGATATAGTCGTAGTTACCAAGCATTTGACATTTAGAAAAAAATTAAGAGATCCAATGAATTCTTTGGGTGAAAAAGTTTGTACATTAAACCTAATAAATTTGAAATCTGAAGTTCTTATGTAAAATACAGAAACCAAAATTAGGCTAAAAATAATAAGTTCAAAAAATTTTAATTCCCTTGAAATTTTTTTCTTATTAACAACCCAAAATCTTGAAGTGTTTCAAGTATTGGCTTTTAGTGTGAAGTGTTTCAAGTATTGGCTTTTAGTATATGAAATATACATATTAAATTTATATAAAACCTTCTGTTTTTCATTTTTTATATAGTGGTATATAAAATCTTTTACATAAATATAATAATCTATTGCACTAGATCGTCAACGTGGTGTAATAATGGAAAAGCGATTCAGTGCAATCATTTAAAAACATGAAAAAAAATTATGCGCAATCAAATTATGCTTTATTCTAAAAAGAATGAAAATGATAAATTTGAATCTTATGATCTTGTTATTTTCAACATAATTTAAAAAAGTTTTTAATAATATTTTAGTTGAAAACTTGATTTTCTCGTGTTTATGATTTTAACTGATATTTATGGTTTTAAACACGATAACTCAAGATTGAATAAATGAAATAAGTTGAAATTATTAGAAATAACTCATTTCTTTTATATAATCTATACATCATAGGCTTTTAATTATTTGAGTTATATAACTTTTTATTTATTAACATTTATACAGTAGTGGTATGTCTTAAACACACTTTTTACTAACAGAAGGATACTTTATTGAGTCAATCAAAAAATTGGTATGATAAATGGATTTTACTATTACCTTGAAACTATGTTGAAAACTTGATGTTGTTACTCTGTTACTACTGTTGATATCATGTTCTAAAATTTTGCATATTTTTCTTTTACTTTAACGACAAATTAGAGTTATTTTTTTTTTAAATGAATTTTCAGTCTAGGCCATGCATATAGATCAAAATGTATGGACCAAAAAAAATGTTGTTTCTCGGGCAACAACCTTTAATATTTGGTATTAATTTTAAATAGTTCCTAATATTGAATACTTTACAATCTTTATTGTATGTATAGTTATAAAGTTTATCGTTTAACATTTAAAGTAATTGCTTACTGAATATTTTGTTAGTATGTTAAATAATACATGTATTTCTTGTTTAGCTCAAATAATATAGTTGCAAATGGATGTAGGAAATTTGGAATAAATCTATTTTTAATTTTGTCTTACCGGAAAAAACATATTTATCCGGTATAAAAAAAAATTTATTGATTTTTCTCATAAACTAATAACATAAATCTATAATTAGTTTTTGGTTTGTAAGCCTATATTGGTTTGCATCTGATTAGCTTTTGAAATATTGATATTGAAAAATGAAAATGCCCATATTTAATAATTTTCAAAAGGTATGTGAAGTTCCTCTGTCATATCAACCTCTGAACCATTTAGTGTTATAAGGATAAAAACTAGACAGATAAGATAAAATATCTTAAAAAAATATCTTAAAAAAAATATCTTAAAAAAAGAACACTAAAAAAGGAAAATAACTATAAAAATTATAAACGTTTATTTGAGTTAAATTTGAGACGTTCAAAAACTAATTATTATTCAGATCAAATTATAAAAAGTAATGGTTCACAAAACACATGGCGCATTATTAAGAAAGTAATTGGAAAGAAAAATTGAGACAGAAATGCTCTGCGAAAATTTTTGAAATTCAATAATAAATTAGTTGTTGATAAATCTATGGTAGCAAAAACGCTTAACAACTTTTTTGTTAATGTTAGTAAAAGTTTAGCCTCTAAAATTAAACCATCTAGAATAAGCTTTAAATCATGCTTGACATCAAATAATACTATTATGCCTAATCATGAATTTACGAAGAAAGAATTAATGAATTCAGTATACATGTTTAAATCTAACAAAAAATCAGGTTTAGATGATGTCAGCAGTAATGTCGTTATTAATTCACTAAAATATAAAACAATAACACTTTTACATATTTTTAATTTATCTTTAAAACATGGAGTTTTTCCTGAAAAACTAAAAAGTGCAAAGGTTACACCAATTTTTAAAACAGGAGATCCTACTGATGTTTCTTACTACAGACAGATCTCAGTTCTTAATTGTTTTTCCATGAATTTGGAGCGTGTAATGTACAATAGACTTTATTCCTTTCTTAAATGTAAAAAATATTCTTTACAATAAATAATTTGGTTTTAAATCCCGTCATTCGACCGATCATGCAATAATTAATCTTGTACAAGAAATATTTAACGCTTTTGATAAACAAAAGTTTACTTTAGGTGTCTTTATTGATCTAAGCAATGCGTTTGATACCGTAGATCATAATACTCTCCTATATAACTTAAAATTATGGTAGCAAAAATTCTTATTTAGATTGGTTTAGGAGTTATTTGAAGAATAAAAATCAATGCATTTTATATAATGGCGAAAAAACAGATTTAATGGCAACTAATTGCGGAGTTTCCCAAGGATCAATTCTAGGACCACTTTTGTTTCTCATTTATATAAAGGACTTGAATAAATTTTCCAATATCTTAAATTCAATTTTATTTGCCGACGATACTAATGTATTTTATTCTAATAAAGATATTGATATTTTGTTTGCAAAAATGAAAAAAAAGCTTGAGAAAATAAGCGCATGGTTTATATGGAATAAAGTGTCCATATATTTTCAAAAAACAAGATGTGCCATCGTCTTCATGATAGAAACAACGTTCCTTTGAAAATTTCTGAGCTTTTTATTAATAACTCTTATGTCAAAAGAGAGCGTTCTTTATTGTTTCTAGGTGTAGTTTTACATGAAAATGTAACGTGAAAAGAGCACATACGTATAATACATATTACAATCTCAAAAAATATAGGCCTCTAATAAAAAGCAAAACAGTTGTTAAACCAAACTTGTTTGAAATATATTTATTTTTCTTTTATTGATTGCTATCTAAAGTACGCTAACGTTGCTTGGTGCAGCACTAATGTATCCAAAAATAAAAAGCTTTTAATTAAACAAAAACACGCTGTAAAACATATTGAATATGTGGATTGCTTCTCGTACACTAAATTTCTTTTTAATAAATTCAAAATACTCAACGTATTTCAACTTAATTTATATCATATTCTTATATTTATGTACAAAGTAGATAATAAAATGGCTTCCATTTTATATAGCTCAATTTTTGAAAAAGTAAATCATTTATACCCAACAATATTTTCAAATAACAATTCAATTCAACCAAAAGTAAAAGTTTGAAAAGAAATAAAGTTATGTGTGTAAAAGGTATTTTATATATTTGTATTTATATATGTATTTTTTGCATATATTACATTGTGATAACGGTAATACTTTTTTTGTTATATATATTTTTGTTTTGAAGGGGCTTGGCGATAAGACTGAATTTTTTAAGTCTTTTTCTTGCCCCAGCTGTGATTATACATTTTGTAAAAGTTAAATTTTGTTAGGTAATTCTTTATGGCGAAATGCATACAAACATTACATTAGTAAATAGAAAAAAGTAGTAGAAAGAAAAAAAAAATGTTGTGTTATGTTTCCTTTAAAGCTATCTGAATATATGTAATTAGATTTTAAAATTTGTTCTTAAATGGTTTCATCTTTTTTATTACTTTAGATAAAAATACCCTACCTGACAAAAAATAAGTATATTAATAAATCCTAAATCAAACGGATAGAGGTTTTTATTTTGAATAATTATTGCAATAAATTATTTTAAATTTTATAGATATGAAAACAATTTCAATCTATCCAAAAATAATTGATAATTTATTAAAATGATTAGAATTAGGCAAGCTGAAAATAATTGTCATCAAAATATAAGAAATGCTGCTTGATAAGAAAAAAATAATTTATATCTATATTAGTACATGATGTTCAGATAAATTAAAAGTAATTATCACATAAATGAAAGAGATGAGATTGATCATTCTCAAAATGTGCGAAATGCTGCTTGACAATCAGAATATACTGTATAGCAAAAAGTGATATTACTCTAGAATATAATTATTTAGGAGAAATAAGCCAGATCTGTCAGCATTGCTCTGCCTAATAATTTCTTGATGAAACACATTTATTATGTTGCCATGATAGAAAGATAGTTTTCCTTCTATTTTCACTATTTCTCTTTAGTTTACAGGAAGTTATATCATAATTCCAACATCAATTTTTTTTTAACATAACATTAGTTTATTTCGTCATTTTACACATTTTGCAATGTTATCTAGAAAACTTAAAGAAATATGTATAAATACAAGCTGACTGGGGCAAGTAAATGTCAAAATGACTTATCTTTAAGCCCCTTCATGAAATACATCAAAATACAATAAAGTTTTACATTTTCCAATACTATTTAAAAGAGTGAAATTAATAAGTATAATAAAAAAAAAACTTTTAAGGTTAAAAAAAGAACTTAAAGTTAAAAAAAGAAATTTAAGATAAAGTTAAAATAAAAAATGACAAACAAAAAAATTAAAAATCAGTACATATTCGTATAAATATTCAATACAATAAAAAAAAAAAAATAATTTGGTACATATGCATATACATATTCAATACATTATTAAGATTAAATAAAATACGTAAAAAGTACAAAATTATTTCAATTTTGTTAAAAAAATGTTAGAATATAGGTAATGTTTAAATTTAGTAAGTGTTTTTTTTATAGATCTTTTAAATGTAGAAATAGATTTTATTTTTTTCATATTTTTGTCAAGAACCAAATTCCACAAGCGTGGTTCCCTGCATATAGTCGAGAAGTCAGATTTTTTGAGTGATTTTAAGGGGATCTATTAATTACTCATTGAGTGTGTTGTTTTAATTTATGATTAAATCAAGTGAAACTTTAAAAAAAATACTTTGTAATCATTTCATTTTTAAGTTTAAACATATATAACAAGTTATGGTATTTATTTAGTTTATATATTTAGAACACTTATTTATTTTCGTAACGGCTCAGCATTTCCGTATCTATTTGCGCCCAAAACTAATAAATTAATTATGAAGACTAATAAATTAATTATGAAGACTACAAACGCGATAGCGTTTGTAGTCTTCATATGTAATTCTGAAAAATAGTCTTCATAGCTTGGTCCTTTGACCCAAAGATCTTTTCAAAGATGGGTGAAGTATGGGGAGTCAGACAACTCATCATTTAGATGGTGTGGTCAATACCCCCCATACAGTGGTCGAAGTACCGGTGGGATAATAAAAAACTTTTGTGTATACAATTAACAGAAAGTAATTATCTAAATGTGTTTGAACATCTATAATATATATATATATATATATATATATATATATATATATATATATATATATATATATATATATATATATATATATATATATATGTATATATATATATATATATATATATATATATATATATATATATATATATATATATATATATGTATATATATATATATTTATTTATTTTGTAAATTCTTTAACAGTATTTACATATATATATATATATATATATATATATATATAAATATATATATATATATATATATATATATATATATATATATATATATATATATATATATATGTATATATTATATATATATATATATATATATATATATATATATATATATATGTATATATTATATATATATATATATATATATATATATATATATATATATATATATATATATATATATATATATATATGTATATATTATATATATATATATATATATATATATATGTATATATATATATATAATATATATGCCGGCAATTAGATGCAATTACTTTAGATGTGATATATATATATATATAAACCTTTAAAAACACATTTTAAAGGTATATATATCACTTCTAAAGTAATTGGATTTATATTTTTAGCTGTACATTTGCATTGAACTCTTTTAAATGGTTTCATTAAATTGTTTTAAAGATAAGAAACAAAATAAAATTTAAATTTTTGTTTTTCTTTTTTATTAGCAATAATCGACTTGTAATACGGGTTGATAATCAATAAACTAAAATTTGATTTTATTTAAAAGAGCATATATTTATTTATAAAAATTATAAATACTTCTCTTAGTTATAATGCTGTTAGCTTTTGTTTATTTTTATTATTAAGTTTAAAATAGTGTATATTTTTATATAGTTCAAAATTGTCAATAATTATTTGACTTATTTTTCTTTTTAAACTTTTTTAAAATAACGATAATTTATAAAAGTTAATTTATTTTTTCCATTCGTTCACTTTACATTAATAAAAAGTAACTTAATTTAAAAGATTGTTAACCCTGTTGACCCTGAAACCCTGAATTCCTTAGTTTGTTTTACATTCATTTGTGACTGCAGTAGTAATACTGCTGGTATTATGTTTCATAATAATGAAACTGAAATGGATGATGTTGGGCTTGAAGAAGTCATTAGTGTAAATGCTAATAGGCGACTTGATAATAATAGTGAAACTAAAATAGATGAAGAAAAAGTTATTAGTGCATATGCTACTGAGCAACTTGAAAGTAATCGTCATCGAAATGAAAGAAAGAGAGCTAGGAGAGATGAAATAAATTATCGTCAAAATGAGAGAAATGACGCTAGATGAAATTAATCGTCGTCAAATGGAGAGAAATAGAACCAGACGAGATGAAATTAATTGTCATCAAATTGATAAAAATAAAGCTAGATGAGATAAAATTAATCGTCATGAAAAAGATGAGAAATAGAGCTTGACGAGATGAAAATAATTGTCTTTAAAATGAGAGAAATATAGGAAGGCGGGATGAAATTTCGAAATTAATGTGTTGATAGACAGCTTGGCTTACCTTTCTGTGGTGTCTATCGTTAAAAATGACTACAGGTAGTTTCTCTAAATGCTTTTAATCATTCACTAAAAGTCAATATAGCATTTGATATTACTATAGTGCAATTGTTTATATCTCTTTCGTTTTTTTTAATCCTTAATGCTGACAATAATTTTGCTCTTTGAATGAGATTAATTAAACGAGTTGGCTTTTCATTAAAGATAAAATTATTAGTTTTAAAAATGAATACCATAGCCAAAGTTAATTAATGTGCTCACAAAATTAAGTTCTTTTTAAAAGTCTTCCTATTTTATTCTTTTTTTTTACTTTTTACTTATTTTTCTATAACTTCTTACAAATATGAAATCACATAGTTTTTTCAATATATCTATAAAAAAACCATGTGTCCCTATCGGTTATAATTATTTTTTATTATTTTAATATGGCTTTCTTTACAATAAGCTGTGCTTGATTCCTCGGTCGTATAGAAAACGGCTATTATAACTGATTGGAAAAAGTTTTTTCAACGTTAATTGTTTCTTAAGAAAAATATGTTTTATTTAGATTTTTTTTAAACATTTTTGTTACATATTTAACTATTTATCATGGAAATAAATTTGCTTTAAAATAATGTTTAAGTTAAAAAAACACAATTTTAAATATACAATTTTTACAATTATTTTATATGGTTTAAATATATTTTTTTTACCCTTTTTTTTACCCTTTTTTTTTTTCATTAGGAGTCATCCATAAAGGAGGTCACGCTAAGTTTAACTAATGTCAAATAGTAGGAGAATGTTGGCTCTCGTACTCAGAGACTTTTAGAGTAATATAGCGCTTTATGTTCAATGAAAATCTCCGCGGAAAGGAGCTAATAAACTTTTACTGTTGGTTAGCATTTAAATTCTGAATGACGTCCTTTATGGACGACCCCTTAGGCTGAGTTAATAAAAAAAAACAATTGCTTTTATTTAACACTTTTAGACTAAATGTGCGGCCGTGGCGCAGTGGTTAGAACGCTTGCTTTATATGCAGGAGATCCAGGTTCGAAACGAGCTTTGGGCATATTTTTGCGTCACGGTAAGTAAGGAGGCGTGAACTTCCTGGTTAAATGCACTTCCGCGGTGCTCTGTGACAAGACCGTAAGGACTTCTTGGGGCACCTAAAATAAAAAAAAATAAAAAAAAAAAATAAATAAAAACTGCTCACCTCTATGTGAATGCATTTATCAATTTTGCTCAAATTTGAATTCACGTTAAGCGTAACAATTACTTCAAAAATATTGAGTTAAGGCAATTGCTTTTTTTATTAACTTAACTTATACAAAAATTAATAAAAAGTTTCAAATAAAAATAGTAATTTTAGCGCATTGTTAAGACAAACGCCAGGCAAAATATAATCCGGACATTTTTCACTAAATATTTTCTACTTTAGCATAAATTTGGATTAGGTGAATGCTGAAATAAATATATTTTGATGTACGTTAACTATAAAGTAAAACGACATATTCGTTAACCTTAATTATTTTAATTTATGCTGGATTATTGGAAAAAAAGATGTTGTATATATAATATTAAAGCTTAAGTAATATTTCTTAATATTATAGGAGCCGTATACAGGGATAAGTTTTTTCGGGAATTGTGGATATATTTTTAAATTTATAGTTTTTCCGTATATTCAAAACAATTTGTATATATTCAAGTTTAGGTAAAACTTTTGTGAATATTTATTTTTTAAGCCTCACTTATCACTCTGAGAGAAATAAAGAAAAGTTTAAAAAAAAAATTAGAAACTACTTAGCTAAAATCAAAATTAAAAGGAAGAAAAGAAAAAGTATATTCCGTATATTTTACCTCAACAACTTTCCACAATTTTAAAATAAGACTCGAATGATCTGTGCATATAAGTTAAGTTATTTTTTAAAATAAAGATTTTTTTTTGTTTTGCATATTAAATGTTCGGAAAAAAATTTATTAATAAATTTATACTTCATTAGTGAAAATAAAGAAAAAATTAAATTTCTTATAATAATTTATTTACTAATAATCCTTACTACGGATTGCCTACTGCTAATATTATTCATTAGCCAACAGTAATTTTAAAAAGTTTTTGAATTTATTAAAGTTATTCTAACTTATTTCTGCTAATATTAATCATTAGCTATTAACTTATATCTGCTATTAGCCATAAGCCATTAACTTATTTCTGCTAATATTAATCATTAGCCAACAGTAAATTTAAAAAGTATTTGAATTTATTAAAGTTAAGGTTAGAATTAACTTATTTCTCCGCGCAGCGGCCTTGTTCGTCAAGGTTCGTGTTTCGGAGTTATAGAGTTGAGAGAGGGTGATAACCAAAAGTAGCCTCCTCACCTTTTTTTTTTTTAAAGTTATAAGTTTGCCGTTAAAAATAATTACAACTCTCGTATTGGTAAAATATACACATGGCGGGGGCAAGAAGAAGACAAAATAGTCTTATCGCCAAGCTCCCAATAATCCGTAAATAATATAGCTATCAAATCTTGACATTAAAAAAGTTATCAAATATAAAAAGAAAGAAAAGAAAGAAAAAAAAAAAAGAAAAATTTTTTTTTTATTTTTTTTTTTATTATTTTTTTCATATTATTTTTTTTTAAAAAAAAAAGAAAAAAAAAGCAAACAAAGACAAAAACAAAAAACAATCAAACAAACAAACAAACAAAAAAAGACAAAAAAAATAGAGATAATAAATTATAAAACTTATTTTCAAATATAATTGAACACAAAGCAAAAATGAAAAAGAAACAAACAGACAAAAATGATATTTGAACCTATATATAAATGTTTTTAATTATTGCGATTAAGAATTCTTAATTAGGAAATATAATGAAAAGAATTTAAACTTCTATAGCAAGACCTTTAGTTTTTCATAAAAAGAAAATAAAAAATAAAAAATAAGTTTTTTAGTGAACTAACCTTTGCAAATAAAATGAAAATATACTATACAATATTTTAAAGGCCAACAAATAAATATAGCTCTAGAAGAAGTCCTTCATGTTTTGATTAATTAAAATTATTTCTTTTAGTTTTGATTTAAAAATATTTATGTTTGCAAGCGTTTTGATGTCATTTTAATTACTTTACTCCATAGTTGTGGGCCTCTAGTTGTGATGGAAAACTTAGTGGCTTCAAAGTGATTTTTAGCTTGAACATAATTATTTTTTGCATGTCTAGTAAGGTATTTGTGCTGTATTTTTTTAAATAGCGTTTTAAAAATATTTGGCATCGTATCGTTATTGATTTTATGCATAAAAATTAAATGATGATATATATTTATTTGGTAAACATTTAAGATTTTTAGATTAATAAATAGTGGTTGTGAATGAGAGAGACGGTCTGCGTTGGATATTATTCTTATGGCATGTTTTTGTTTGTTAAATAGTTTGTTTAGTTTTTTTTTATTGGTGCTGCACCAAGCAATGTTAGCATAATTGAGATAACAATGAATAAAAGAAAAGTAGATATATTTTAAGCAAGTTTGATTTAGATAAGGTTTTACCTTATAAAGTATGCCAATATTTTTAGAAATTTTATTTTCGATTAGTTTTAAGTGGTTTGTCCAGGTGATATTTTCGTCAAGAAGAACACCTAGAAACTTCATTGGCCTTCTCAACTTTGGAGAGTTGAATTATTAAAAAAAAAAAAAAAAAAACTTCTTATCCAAAGAATATAAGATATGAACTATCATATTGTTTTATAACCTTAACTTCATATTTATAATGCAGATTTTATAGATATTTTGTATTTGCAACTAAAAATTGTTTTAAAGAGGATTAAAATCCTTTTTTTTATTTTAAGTTAAGTTTTAACTTCAAATAAAAAAAGGAATTAATAACTATATTCTGAGAAAATAACACAATGATTATGAAACTTAAACATAAAGTTTCATTAGGTGCGAAACAAATAAGCCATAATTTATGATATTTTAGGTATCTAGCTAATATTATATCAAGTTAAAATATTATAAATATTAGGAAATTTTACTTAAATTATAATTAACTATTTATTTACTAATAATCCGTTTTAAGGGTTGCTAACTGCTAGTGTATATAGTAGTTTAGTTCGTTAATACTCTTTAATTTATCAGTTGTTACTATTTGGTTGTTTTTTTCTTGCGATATGCATTTAGATTTTCATTTTTCAATACTTATTATACAAAAGATATGCTGAATTCAGGCTTTGTAAATAAATCATGTTGCTTCTGAGTAGGACCTAATAAATTGATTTGATTACTTTAAACAATTTTATTACTAAATCTAATTTTTCCACCGCTTTTAAACCAGTAGTCAACCAGCATTTTGCCATAAAAAGTTATTTTACAAAATTAGACTTTTAAAAAATGTATAAACACTGCTGGGGCAAGAAGAAGGCAAACTCAGTCTTATTGCCAGGCCCTATCAAAACAAAAATATAAATAACAAAAAAATATTACAGTTATCACAATGTAATATATGCATGAAATGCATATATAAATGTATATATATATAATACCTTTTACACACATAATTTTATTTCTTCTCAAACTTTTATTTGTTAAGATTTTGAATTTAAAAATAAATAAAAACGAGATAAAACATGAACATCAAATGCAAGGAAATATAAAGATTCACATTAAAATCAAAAATAAATATGACCAAAAATAAAGTCAATAACATGCAAATAAAACGTGTGATTACTCCTATTTAAAAGTTTCAAAAGATTTCTTGTTCTTTGTCAATTATTAAAAGTTTATTTTTAATTTTATATTTAAATTGATCAATGGAAGAAATTTTGTTCAACTCATTATCCAATAGTGTGTTAAACTTATAAGCAGAATAATATGCTTTTGGTTGAATATAATTGTTATTTGAAAATTTTGTTGGGTATAAATAATTAGTTTTTTCAAAAAATGAGTTAAATAAAATGGATTCCTTTTTACTATATACTTTGAACATAAATATAAGAATATGATATAAATTAATTTAAATTGCGTTGAGTATTTTGAATTTATTAAAAAGAAATTTAGTGTGCGTAAAGCGATCCACATTTCCAATAATTTTTACAGAGTGTTTTTGTTTAAATAAAAGCTTTTGTTTTTAGATACATTAGTGCTGCACCAAGCAAAGTTAGCGTAATTTAGATAGCAATGAATAAAAAAAAAAAAATAAATTTCAAACAAGTTTGGTTTAACAACCGTTTTGCTTTATGTAAGAGACCTATATTTTTTGAGATTTTATTATGGATTATACGTATGTGCTCTGTACACGTTACATTTTCATGTAAAACTACACCTAGAATTAACAAAGAACCCTCTCTTTTGACATAAGAGTTATAATAAAAAGCTCAGGAAGTTTTAAAGGAATGTTGTCTCTATCATGAAGATGTTATAAAAAAGCATATTTTGTTTTCTTATTATTTATGGACAATTTATTCGATAAAAACCATTCGCTTAGTTTCTCAAGCACTTTATTCATTGTTGCAAATAAAATAATAATATCTTTATTATAATAAGATACATTAGTATTGTCGGCAAATAAAATTGAATTTAAGATATTGGAAAACTTACTTAAGTCATTTATGTAAATGAGAAACAAACGCGGTCCTAGAATTGATCGTTGGAGGACTCCGCAGTTAATTGTCATCAAATCTGTTTTTTCGCCATCATATAAAATGCATTGATTTTAGTTAACGTTTACTATTTTCTATACCCTAATTTTTTTATCTTAAAGAAAATATACATATAAATACAGAGAAATATAAAATATTCTGATATATACGCAAACATATGTAAATACACTTACACAAATAACAGACTTATTTTATTTAAAGAAATAGAAACAGGCTACAAAAATCAGAAAAATACAAACAACCAACAACAAACAAACAATAGCAAAAATTTTTATAGTAAAACTAATCAATGAGCAACATCTATATTTCTTGAAACAAAAAATTTATACGCTCTAATCTGCTCAGGGTTAGGGTTACCATTGGTTAGGCATACCTAGGGTTATGCATACCATGCATGAAAGACCGCGAGGAATAGCTGACAAACTAATAGAAAAAAAACATATTTAGAAATGAAAAAAATTATATTTTTACTATCTTTTCAATTAAAATATAAATGATAACCTTACCACTTGGCAATGAAATAAGATAAAACTAAATAACAGGTAAGGAAAAATATAATAAAATCAGATAAATTTTGTATGTAAAAAAATAATACAAACCATTGTAAAATTGATAAAGAAAAATGGGATTAAAAAAATAGTTAAGTTATTTTACAATCAAAAAAGATTTTTGAAATATTTTTAGTAGCGAATTAGGAGCTTTAATTAAATATATAAAAAATTATTTTTATTTGTTTTTGCTCCTCAGTTGGTGAGAAAAAGTATGTAAATAAACAAGTAATTAAAAAAAACACAGTTTATTAAATTCTGTTTATTAAACATCTTGATTCACTAATAACCTTTCCTTTTGAAATCACAGTTGATTCACCATTCATTTGACCAAAAAGAAACAAAAACATTTAAAATTACAACTTTAACGAAATGAAATAATTAAGTTCAGCTTTCAGAAGAAAAGCTTAAAGCAGGGTCAGCCAAGCAAAAATTGTGATTTGCGTTAAAGTCACCAAAAACAACAATAGTCAAATAATGAATAAAGAGAAAGGACATGGTCAATTTGATCAGAAGTATAATTGAAAAGTGCGCAGTCAAGTGAATGATAAAGAACAAAGAGAAGGTTGATTGAGGGAGGAGGCGCTAAACAAAAGCACATAAAAATCTGAGAGCTGTTGTATAGTTTTGAAGCTACCACAGAGTTTTAGAAAAGCTTATTACCAGTCTGTATCAAACACATTAAATTGAAATTTAGAGCTGTAAACTCATTAGGAATTAACAAAAAGAATTACATAGCAACTAACAAGGAGGAACAAGCGAAAACCCATATGTAGAATTAAAATGATTGAACATAAATGAAGAAACATATAATGAGTACTGCATTTCACGAAACAAAACAAAAGCAGCATGCAAAAAAGCAATTATTGAATTTGAAAAAATTTGCCAGAGACATAGACCAACATCCAAAAGCATTTGTATGTCAAATCAAAAAGATAAAACAAAAAAAAACATTCCCTGACATCCAATACAATGATATTGTTGTAACTTCTGATCTAGGTAAAGCTCATTTAATCAACAGTTATATTGCTAATACTTTTTTAAACAAGAAAACAGCAATAACACCATTTGACCTTACATATAAAATGTAAATCCACTTTTAAATATAATTGATTTAAGTCCAGAGATTATCAAAACATATCTCAAAAGTCTAAACTCATCCAAATCACCTGACTCTGACAAAATACACCTGATAATATTTATGAAAACTTTAAGTCCGCGAGGGTAGATCAATACCCCAAATATATTAAAAAACAACAACGTCATTCAAAAAAGAAGACAAATCAAAAGCACTTTATTATAGACCTATCAGTATAACTTGTACCTCAATAAATATCTTCGAAAAAATTATGAAAAATCATATTATGACACACCTCATTAACAATAACTCATTAAGTCCACACCAATATGGATTTTGTCCACATCATTCCTGCTTATCTAACCTTTTAACTGTAATTAATCTTTTTTTTTTTTTCCTTTTTTTCGTTTTCTTCGCTGTTTATATCAAAATAAAATAATAAAATTAAAATGAAACTTTTACGTTACACAAAGAATATTTATAAAACCGACAGGGGCTTAAAGAAGATACGGATGACTGGTGTCACCACAATCTTTTTATAGATCCTTTACATTAACATTTAAAGCCCACACGGCTTTAGTAAATTTACAATAACATATTCTTTCTGAAAAATACTTTGTGAAGAAAAAAAATTCAACATAATTTACAATAACATTAAAAGCCAACATGACTTTAGTAAATTGACAATAAAATATTTTTTCTGAAAAAATATTAGGTGAAAAAAACAACTCATATATACATCCTCATATATACATATACACAACTATTGGACATCATCACCTGATATATACATATACACAATTCTCCTGATAATAACATTCCCATCGACAACTCTTATCTCGATATTGAAAAAGTCATTGTCAAAGGGACGATCGCTCTTGATTAATGACCTCGAAAATAATATTTAGTTGTGAACTGGCCAGATTTTTTTAGTCTGGACAGATTTTTTAGTCGCTTTAAGAACATTTCAAAAAACAAAATAAGCACTTTTCAAAAAACAAAAAACATCAATTGAACCGATGAGAGACAATTACAAAAATATAAACTAGGAAAAGAAAATAACTTTTTACGCAAAAACACTTAAAGTAAAATAAATAACGTTTAGAACAAATATTTTCGAAACATCACTATTTTATTACTTTTTTATAAAATTAAGCGACATTTTTCATATAAAGTGCTTAAAAAGGAAACAAATGTTCTTTTATTTATCAAAGAGTATAATTTTTATTTATATACTCGTGTCTTATTTCAAGTGCTGGATTAAGGAGTGTTGGGGTTAAAGGGGGCTATAGCCATGAACCGTGCAATGTTAGGGGCTCCAATAGTCAAAAATACATTATTTAATGTCATTTTTACGCTGTGGCAAATTAAAAAAAGCCTTTAACACAAAAATAGCCCTTGCCCAAAAAAGTTTAACATGATTCTAATAAAACTAACGCTTGTTTTAAATTTATTGAAGCTAAACTATTTTATAAATAAAAACATTAATTTTTTTATTAACTATTTTATGCTTTGCGTAGCTTAAAAAGTTTAACAAATTTGAAACAATTCTTTTTAAAAAGATAAACAAATGAAATAGTTAAATCATTGAGTTGCTGTAGAACTTAAATTTACTAGATAAAAATCAACTAAAAGGTATAAAAATACTTTTTGAAGAGGTAGCGGAACTGTTTCACAATACCGCTGATGATGTTAAGTGAGTAGGCTTTTTATTTTTAATTAGTATTTAAAACAGAAAAAAGTAACTTTAAGGTTAAATATAACGAGATTGCAAGAATGGGGGAGTTTAAATGGGGATCTGAATTTACACTAAAAGTTTCAGTATTTATCATTTACTAGTATGCTTCTTGGTTCTTAAGCCCGATTATCACTAAATTTTTTTTTTAAGATTTAAGAAATAATTTTTTTATTAATTACAAGTAAAAATTGATAAACGGGACACGGGGAGGGTGTTGTGGGTTCATGAGCTAATGGTAAATAAAAAAATTTTCTAAAAAATAATTAATAAACATCCGCCCCAACCACTTCCATTAAGTACTCGAGAGTATATTATATATATACATATATATATATATATATATATATATATATATATATATATATATATATATATATATATATATATATATATATATATATATATATTTAAACAACTTTAAAAAGTATTCTACACAATAGAGTGCTCAATGTTCTTAAAAGAACAGAGCAATTATATTATTATATTATATATATCTAATATATATATATATATATATATATATATATATATATATATATATATATATATATATATATATATATATATATATATATATATATATATATATATATATATATATATATATAAGTATATATATATATATATATATATATATATATATATATGTATATATATATATATATATATATATATATATATATATATATATATATATATATATATATATATATATACATATATTTGTGTATATATCAGTAAATAAGTTAGGGTTAGGGTTCCTAAGTAAGAAATAAAAAACTTTATGTAGAACTAAGATCTACATAAATTTTTTATTTCTTACTGAATAAGTTAGTAAGAAATTAGAAATTTATGTAGAACTAAGTTCAGGGTTAGGGTTAGGGTTACATAACATAGGGCTACATAAATTTCTTATATCTTACTTACTAACCCGATATCTTCGCAAAAAATTTTTTTTGTTTTACGTCAGGGGTTAAAAAAACTGGCCAGTTTTGTCGCAACTAAATATCTTTTCCGTGGTCAGTATTTAAGAGCGATCCCTCTTCCCGACCAGGCCTGATCCATTTGATGCATCCTATTGATCCATTTATACCATGAGCTATAAGTTTAGAAATAAGGAATTTATTTAGAACTTGTTTCTACATAACTTTCTTATTTTTTACTTACTAACCTTAATTATAACTTATAGCTTAACACATCGCTCAAGGAAAAGATAAATCGTTCGACAAACATGGTATCGAAAAGTTAGAGAAGCGCTGGAATGACTGTATCGCCTTAAAAGGAGACTATGTTGATGAATAAAATCAAATTATGTCAAAATGTTGTTGTTTTATTAGCTATCCTACGGACTTATTGAGCGATGTGTTATTATATGAATGCATTAATACTATATTGGATTAAAAACTTTTTCAAAAACTGTAAACAAAGAGTTATTGTTAATGGTAATTACTCAAAATGGGTTGATATCGTTGACATATATAATAAAATTTTTTTTTATTATATATGTCAACGTTATCCTGAAGTAATCAAATCAAAAGCTGCTCTTTTCGCTAACGATAACAAAATCTGCCGTACTATTGAAAATATTTAATCTGCACAAGAATTACAAAATAATATCGACGCTCTTCTTACATGATCACAAAAATGGGAAATGAAAGTCAACAATAATATATATTATCTGTAATGGACTTGGGACACAACAACAAATTCCATATTTATAATATGCATGATCCAGAACAAAATATAGGAGTAAATATTAAACGCACAAATTGCGAACGTGATTTAGGTGTTCAGATACATTCAAACTAATTATTTTCGAAACACACAACTATTCAAGTCAACAAAGCAACACAAATAATAGGAATAATAAAAAGAACATTTAAATTATATCGAGAGATGTTATCCTTCAAAAAACTATTTTTGGCACTAGTCCGCCCTCACCTAGAACAACTAAATGTTTTTTCCGTGAATATTATTTGGGAGTATTCACCTAGAAAAACTAAATGTTATTGTTGTTGGAAGTATTTGCAGTATTCAATAACTAAATGTTATTGTTATAATGAAGAGAAAGAGGTATTAGATCATATAGTAATTGGTGATACAAATTGATTCAATTCATTGAACATTTAATTTAATTGTATATAATCATAAGTGATGTAAACATCATAACAAAAAATATATTGTAGTATATATATTTAGTTGATTTTTATCTAGTAAATTTAAGTTCTACAGCAACTCAATGATTTAACTATTTCATTTGTTTATCTTTTTTTTTGTGTTAAATTGTAGTTGAACAACTCTTTCCTAATAAAAAAATGATTTTAATTAGTTTTGAACTAAATTTAAACATAGATAGCAGCAAACAAATTAATCACTCCTAATTTTCCTTACGTGTTCAGCGAACTTTGTACTGACCGAGTAAGATTTTGGGTCAATAATCTTGCAGGTATTGTTGAGTTGTTGAAACAAGGAGAAAGATTTAATAGAATGGTATCAAAAGAAAAACATCTTGAGGAAAATTAAAACATAAGGGTTATAGATTTTGATATAATAATTTGTGCAATATGGTGAAATTACCGATTAACGGCTAGTTTTCAGGATTTAGAAATATTAAGATGCAGCGTGGTATAGGAGTGAGCCATGAGACAGGTTGTAGTTGGATAAAGAATTTAGGACATTATATGCCCATCAATTATATAAGAGGCAAGCTAAAAAAAGGTTAAGGTGGCACCTTGATGAACAATGCTTAGATGTAAATGGTAAACGATATTAGTTATGGAGGGCAATTGACCAAGATGGCTACGAACTTGATTTATTGGTGCAACCCAGGAGAAATACTAAGGCAGCTATGCGATATTTTAAAAAAATGCAAAAAGGACTACAACATGTACCAAGGGTAATCGTAACTGATAAACTAAGGAGCTAAAGCTCAGCAAAGAAGAAAATACTAAAGAAAGTTGGGCATAGTTATCACAAAAGGCTAAATAATTGCATTAAAGTAGCTCATCAACCCACCAGATAAAATAAGAAGCTAATGCGGAGATTTAAATCACCACCTCAAGCACAGCGAATTTTATCGACATTTGGCGTAATTAATGTTTATTTTAAAGTTGGTTTATACAAGTTAAAAGTGAAAGAAAGAAAATAAATAATAAAAGCTGCTTTTACAATGTGGACTACTGTTAGTTTATTTAATATCGTGTCTTAAATATACAAAATAGCATAACTTAATAGCACCATCAACAACTTAGCAATACCCGTTATTATATTATTTATATTAAAAATAGTAGGTATGAGTAATCCAGCCCTAATTTTTATAGACTAAGTAACTTATTATGATTTAACGATCCCGGTACAATATATAAAATCGCTTGACATGCCAATGCAAGATTCTTGTAATATGGATCTTTTTTATTACCAGTAAATAAATTTTATTACAGAGATTTAAAAAATAAATATCGTCTCTGTAAAATATTGTTTTTTCTTAAGTGTATGAAATAATCCTTAAAATAAGAAAGATACTCTTTGATATTAAAACATCTTATTATTGACATGGTGAAGATGTCAGTATTTTAAGCACTAAAAATGCTTTAGCAAAAAGTTTGCAAAATATTATACCTACACATGTTATTTTTTGCTTATTTTCTAAAGCAAAGAAAAATTTTACTATTTCATCTCACGATAATATAGCTAATTTATTAAAAAGCAAAAATTTACCTGAAGCAAGTCAAGATTTTATAAAAAGTGCACCACCTCCTATTGAGGATAGTATACTAAACATTACTTCAAAGAAAATGTTTTTAAAAATATCAAAAAAAATCAATACATTAGCATTCAGCTTGCAAAAGTTTCTACGAGGCATTATAGCAATTTTTTTTTTCTATAAAATGTATTAGACTGGAAACCTTTCAAAGATAATAATTAATAAGAAACAGACACAAACAAGTAGCATAATTTTCAGTCATAACAAAGTATATAACTCTCTTGAACTTTAATGGAAGAAAGAAAATCTTAAAGAATTATAGAAAGTGATAAGGGACGTAGGTATAAAAACTTTTTTATTTTGTTTCGACGTAATACCGTACAAATTTCCTCAGTTTTGCGCACTAGACTTATCAGTTCCATTATATTCAAATCTCTAAGTACTTTAATGAGTTAATATGGTGCGCAAATAATGTTATATGCATATCTTAAAGTTCAAACAAAGATCTAATAGATTACGCGAAAGCTACCAATGGGCCACTACCAAACTTAAAGGTAATAAACATAGGTTGTGATTTATTTAACACAACAACTAAAAAAACTGAATTTAATGAAAAACCATTATTTATTAACAGAGATTTTATTCTAACAGTAAGTATAATTGATCCACGCAAAGATAATGTAATTCTTAATAATGTTTGGAAAAAATTTTATGAATATGATAGCAAATATTGCCCTTTATTAGTTTTAGTAGGACATAATGGTTAGTTGTGTAATGATTTGCAATCTATATTAAAGCAAAAATACTATATAAATAAACGCATTATTGTAATAAGTAATGCAAATTATTTTGTGCTTGAATGGCTTTATAAAAACTTTTTTCTGAAATTCCTTCTTTTTTTATGAAGGTTGGGAATTCCTGTAGCTGAGAGTCTTTATTGCGGAAAATATTGTATATCATCTAACACCAGCTCTTTCACTGAAGTTCATGTCTGGCATTGAAAGAAGATTTTCAAGGTTTCCTCAATTGCATTCTTGAGTTGTTATTTACACGAGTTGAAGCCATTATCTAGAGAAGAAATAACTTTATAGAAATAATAAGCAACTAAAATAAGCATTTATTTTTTTACTGATTATGAAACGCTTAGTAGTATTGCTCGAATCATAAAAGGCAATATTAGAGTAATAACACGTTTATTTCATCAATTAGAAAGACTGATGAAAATTAACAACACGACATCTATTAATACTGATTTAGTAAATGCTGCTAGAGAAGATTTGGTAATAGGTACATAACAGCAATAAACAATTAACGGAAACACACGACATTAGTTCGCAAATTCACACTTTGCTTATTTAATCATTTGGATAATGAAATTAGCAAAAGAACCGTTAGCTACAGAAAGTAACATAAAGTTAGAAGGTTTTGAGAATGAAGTTCAAGATTCTAATCCCACTGCATTTGAACAATTAAAAATATGTCTGAACAAATACTATCAAGAAAACGGTTATTTTAATGGTTTTTTGCCTCATGAATTAGATAAATACTCTGTACAAGATAGTTATGTCAATCTAAGGACTAGAGAAAACATTTATGATAAAGACCAAGATACATCAGAAAAAGCTGAAGATATGGAATTAATATTAGAGAATTTATTTGATAAAATAGACGACAAAGAAATTAAGTTAATTTCTCTCTACGGTGGGGCTGGAACAGGTAAAAGTGCATTATGTCAATATCTATCAGTTAGATGGAGTAAAAAAGAATTATGGCAGGCGCAGTTTGATCTGGTTATATTATTATCTTCAAAGGATGTAGTGGAAGGTAAATTAAAATTCGAAGAATACTTTTTTAATAAATATTGTCATGACTTCAAATTAGAACACGATGGTAAAGATGACATTAAGAGTTTGATAAATGAGTTGTTTAGATCTTCAAAAATACTTCTTGTTATAGAAGATTATGATTTACTTAATAGTAATAATCAGAAAACACTCTTAGATTCCCTATCTACTAATATATTTTTAATAGTTACATCTAGATTAAGGTTATCATTACAAAGTATAAGTTTTGATCGGGAATTAGAGAGTGTTGGTTTTACGGAAAAAGATAGTATTGAGCAATACATCAAGAAAACATATGATTTGCAGGCAAAGAATGTGCTAGCTTTAGTAGCATGTAAGACTATAGATAAAATAGTATCTCATCCAGTGTTTAAAGAAATTTTAAAACACCCTAAAACCAAAATAATTATGTCATGTCCAATTGAAAATATATCGAAAAGTGATCGTATAATGTTTGAGTGTTTCACTGAAACAACTTGTATTGAAAATGATAAAATTAAGGATATCATAGAGCAGTACTATCAGTCAAAAATAGACAAAGTACTTAATTTTTTAAAATCAAATAAAGCAATAGAAGAAATGGCCCGTACACCAATGTATCTTAAGTTGATATGCTTTGCTTTTGATGAGTTTTCTGATAGTGAGATAAATTTTTCCAGTCCCACAATCACTATGCTGTATAGAGTGGCTGTGAAAAAATTATTTGAGTCTAAATATTCCTCAATAGATTCACATGAAGAGTGCAAATCTCTACAAAATAGTCTTGAAGATATTGCTTTCAAAAAAGTTTTAGATGAAAGTGGATTCAAAAAAAAAAACAGTGAAGATTTTGGTGAAAAAATAATTACTGAGATTGATGGCATAATGAAAAAGAATGGAAGAGGAGAGATAGATTTTGCACATCCTACATTTCAATATTACTTTGCAGCACAGTATATTGCTCAAAATATAACCACCGACAATATTAGAGAACTAATCAAAGAACTTAAATATAATACTCAATATGAAATAATGTGGCAGTACGTAGCAGGAACGTTGTATAAAAGAGGTGAGACAGAGGAAAAACAGTATACTTCTCTAGTACAATTTTGGCATTATATAGAGATCTTACCGAGAGACTTAATAGGATTTAGGCATGCAAGCCTAGTTATAAGATGTTTAAATGAATGTACATTTGATAAATTAAACCAAGTTTATGCACCAGTGTATAGTAAATTGCTAGAAGATATAAAAAGCTGGGCATTATCAATAGATATTACTGAATGTTTAGAATCTGCTCCTTATGTTTGTGAGGTGCTAAGAAAAGAACAAAATTTTGCAAAAAAATTGCTAGACAATTTTAAAGATCCAGAAAAGAAACTATTCACAATACATATCTCAGGTATTATTGGAGGGGAAGAACAGGAGCTTATAGAAGCTGTCTTAGAAAGAGTAAAAGACAAAACAGAGGAAGGGATCATAAGAACTACGGCCATAAAAGCTTTATATCAACTAAAACAAATAAGTGATGAAAAAGTTTATAAAGTACTACAAGATATAGTAAGAGAAAATACTGGTAATGGTAAAGAAACTATAGAACAAAAGGGAGTTAACGAGATTGAATACTTAAAAAACTCTGCTGCACGTGAATTAATAAGCATTAATAGAGTTAATGATGAGTTAATTGATGCTTTAGTTAATAATCTTAAAAATTCGGTTTCAAAGATTAGAGTTGTTGCTACCCAATTGTTAGGTAAATTAGGCAGAAATGAAGACAAAAATGGCGAAAAGATAAAAAAAAATCTCATTGATATTTTAAAGAATGCTGAAAAATCCGGTTCCTTGCAGAAAGTAGCTGTAGTACAAACTATAGGCATCATTGGACTAAGCAGTAACGATTTAATATCGCCTTTGTTAGAAAGAGTAAATGATGTTGAAGAACAAGGGCAGGTAATATATGAAGCGGTATTATCTTTAATAACTTTAAATAAGGATGTTACTGATGAAATCAAAGAAAGTTTATACAATTATCTTGGCCTTTATCAACGCGACGATAAAATTATAAACCTTCGAAGAGAATATGCTATAAAATCTTTTGTTGCTTTAGGAAAGAAATATCACGATAAAGTAATTAAATATTTATATAATAAAATAGCAGAATTCAGAATTCAGAATATTAGTAGCAAACAATATACTACTAAAAGTTCAGCTTTAAGAGTTTTAGGAGCAATAGGTTGTAATGATGAAAAAATCATCGCTATTCTAAAAAAGGTACATGAGAAAGACAGATATGATGTAAAAAAGTCTGCTGCCATAGCTTTAGTAGGGTTAAAAGATATAGATGAAGATGTCATTAAAACTTTAACTGATACTGTTTCTAGTACAAAGGGTAACCCTTATATAAAGAGTGAAGCAGCACAATTATTAGGTAAATTAAAAAAACAGTTTCCTTATGTTATTTCCACTTTAAAAGACGGTCTAAGTAACGAGAATGGGAATATAGGAAGTGCTTGTGCAAAGGCTTTAACCGGCGTTAAAAATGAGGAAGTGACAAATGCTTTAATTTCTGCTCTTAAAGAAAACAAAAATTCTTATGTGAGAAGTTTTGCTGCACAAGCTTTACAAGGTGTGGAAGATTGTGATAATAAAATATTATATGCTTTAAAAAATGCATTACAAGATGATGAATCTAATGTACAAAGTTCAGCCATACAGTCTTTAGCTTGTTCTAAAACAAAGGATGAAGAAACAATCGAAGCTCTAATCAAAGCTCTAATAACGAAAATTGGTAATGATAATTATTATGTACACCGTTCTGCAGTTGAGTCTTTAGTAGTTTTGATACAAAGCAACTCAAGTAACATTACAACATTGTTAGATATATGTCCGAATAAAATTCAGCGTTACCTGTATAAATTATGTGTTTTAAGCGAGGAAAGTCTTTCAGCTGCTAGATGCGAAGGAGTTATCACTGTTAAGCTTGAGGAACGTAATAAATTGTTAAAGCAATTTAAAATTAACCTTGAGATATCAGAGTTTTACCTGAAAAAATATCCTCTGGGGTATAGTAGTATATTGAAAATTCCAGAATATACTAAACTACATATTGCTGCAGAAAATGGAGATAGTGAAGCAGTGCAGACTATTTTAACAGAAGGTAAAATTTATATCAATGACCAAAACAACACAAATGGAAACGCTCCTTTAATGGTTGCTGTTCAGCAAAATAAATATGAAACAGCAAGAATACTAGTCAAGAACAAAGCTGACATTAATCTCTTTAACAACCAACCTAGAGAACATGCTGTACCTAAACAAAATTATAATGTAATTGATATCTTGTTTGATCAAATAACGGTTGGTAAAAAAAATCCTGAAATTTTATTAAAATCATTATCATATTTAAAAGGTATTTTAAAAATGATGATGGATTTAATAAAAGCTCGCCAACCAATAAACTTAGAAATATTGAGTAAAACAATATTAGACATTAAGAAAGATCCTACTTTTTTCGATCGGGCATTGAGTCGCCTGGTTGGATTTGAAAGTATAGATTCGTTATTGGAAGAGAATGTAGGCGATGATCTTGATAAAAGGCAAATTACAAGAAAACAAATTTATAAATTTTATATTGATAACATTGTATCAATGAAAAAAGAGAATCAGAAGAAAATTGAAGCAAGAGGTGATGATCCTATTATCGTGTTGGCAATAAGAGCTTCCTTTTACTTAAAAAAGCTATTGGAAAATAAATTAAGTCCTGAATATACCAGGATGCTTGAACAAGAGTTTTTAACGGTTTTGGAAATTTTAACGAATATAAAGATAAACGCTTATTGTTATAGTGAGCATTGGGAACATCTAAACACTTCTGATTTAGCAACATCATCTTCTTCAGATTTTTCAGATTTTCAAAAAGATTTACTAATGGTTGATAAACTTTCAGAGGTATCAATTTTAAATTTAGAAAGCATCATTAAAATAGCTCTAACTTCTTCACATGCAGATAATATATTATTCCAGATAAAGGAGTTAAAGATATCAAATGAATATTCTTGCTCTTTTTCGTATGAATATGCTGAACGGTCTTCGGATAAATTTGCTATTTCGGAAGGACATATATTATACATAAATTTCAAGAAAATAGAGAAAGACAAGGTATTACTTCGTATAGACAATAGACTTGATTCAAAACAGCTTGGAGAGCCTTGGGTAATAAAAAATAAAGATGGTGTTCCACTAATAAAACCTTACTTACTAGGCATAATTACAATAGATAACAATGCAAATTCTAATAAACTGAAAAACTATATTTATAAGGCATTATGGAACAGTTTTACTACTGTAGAGGTGGATTATGGTAAATGTAAAAATAATGATATAGATATAACAGTAATCACAGATATAAAAAATATACTAAGTAAATTGCTCAAAGATACGAACCCAATTGAAAAAGCAATAATAAACATGATAAAGAAATTACAAGAGCAAGAGGAATCAAATAATATATTGCAGCAAAGACAGGTTGCTTTAAGCAAAGTTATAGATTCTATATACACTGACAGTTTTATTAGAGAAAAAGAATATATAAATATTGAAGAAAAATGGCCTTCTTTTGTGCTCCAAGCAGGATCAGAGAATTGTATTTTGAGTGGACATAGTATGGGAGTGAGGGTGAGAGGAGGAAAAGATTTTTTTAAGTTAGTAAGTGATTATGAAAAGGAGCAAATACATAGGACCTCAACCTAATCAGTGAGTTGCAATTAAGCAACTAAAATTATAATATATTTAGTAACGATGAAGATGTTTTGGTAATAGATAATTAATAGCGATGAATAATTAACAAAAATACACGACAATTAATTTGCAAATTAACACTCTGCTTTTATATTTATTGGATAATGATTTTTGAACAATTTCTTTTGCTTTATACCATTAGAATTAGTATACTTGATTTTGTGTCGGAGAGATAATAATAAAAATAGTAATTTAGATAGCATAGAAAAATAAAGTCAAAATTAAAAAATAAAACTTAGGCATTACGAATAGAAAGAGCAAAAAATAAAGCTAAATTTGCATAAGAAGCGATAGCTACATAAAATAGCACCAGAAGAAGCTGAAGATTTAAAATTGATTTTAGAGAATTTATTCGATAAAATAGACGAAAAAGAGATTAAAACAGTTTCTCTATTCGTAGGAGCTGGAACAGGTAAAAGTGCATTTTGTCAATATCTTTAATTAAATGGAGTCAAATAGAATTATGGCAGGTCCAGTTTAATCTGATTATATTATTATCCTAAAAGGATGTAAGGGAAGAAGCAGAAAAAAATTCAAGTAAAAAGCGTTTTTAATAAATATTGTCATGACTTATACTAAGAACACAATAAAAAAGATAGCTTTAAGAGTTCGATAGAGTAGCTTCAGTAGCAAGTAAGACTATATATAAAATAGCTTCTTTTCCAGTGTTAAAAGAAATTTCAAAACAACTAAAAACCAAGATGGTTATGTCATGTACGATTGTGAAGAAAATAGCAAATGATCATATATTGTTTAAGTGTTTTGAGGAAACGACTTTTATTCAAAATGATGAATTTGAGGAAATCATAGAGCAGTACTATCAGTCACAAAAAGAAAAAATACTAGATTTTTTACAATCAAACAAAGCAATAAGAAAAATGGATCTGTACACCAATTTATCTTAAGTTAATATGATTTGCTTTCGATTAGTTTTCTAATAGTACGATAAACTATTCCAATCCCATAATCACTACGCTCTATACTATGGCAGGGAAAAAGTTGTTAGAGATGAATCTTTTTTCAATAAATTGACGAAGAAAGAAAATTTCTGGATTAAAAAATCAAAGAACATAAATATTATATTCAATATAAAATAATGTGGCAGTACGTAGCAGGAACGTTGTCTAGAATAGTTAAGACAGAGAAAAAAAAGTATATTTCTCTAGTACAATTTTGGCATTATATAGAGGAATTACAGAGAGACTTAATAAGATTAAGGCATACAAACCTATTTGTTAGATGTTCAAATGAATGTACATTTGATAAGTTAGACCTAGTATATGCACCAGTGCACAGGAAATTTTTATATGATATGAAGAGCTGGACATTATCAATAGATATTACTGAATGTTTAGAATCTGCTCCTAATGTTCGTAAGATGCTCAGAAAAGAACAAAATTTGGCAAAAGACTTACTAGACAATATTAGAGATCCAGAAACGAAATTATTCATATTACATGTTTCAGGTATTATAGGATGTAAGGAACAGGAACTTATACAAAATATCTTAGAAAGAGTATAAGATGAAACAGAGAAAGGGATTATAAGAACTACGGCTATAAAAGCTTTGCATCAACTAAAATAAATAAGTAAAATTAAAGTTATTAAAGTGCTAAAGATGTTGTAAGAATTACAGTGGTAATTGTAAAGTAATTAAAGCAAGACATAGAGTTGTTTATGAAATGGCACACTTAAAAAAATGAATTAAGGGGAATAAATAGAGTTAATGAAGAGTTAATTGATGCTTTAGTTAATAATCTCAAAAATCCGGTTTCAAAGGTTAGAGTTGTTGCTACTCATTTGTTAGGTAATTTAAGCAGAAACGAAGACGAAAATAGCAAAAAGATTATACAAAATCTCATTGATATTGTAAAGAATGCTGTAAATTTAGATTCCTTACTGCAGAAGGTAGCTAAAGTACATTTTATGGGCTTCGTCGGACTAAGCAGAGAAGGTATAAAATTGTCATTGAAAATGCTATAAAATCTTTTGTAGCTTTAGAGAAGAAATATCACGATAAAGTTTTTCAATATTTATGTGTAAAAATAGAAGAAGTCAAAGAAGTACATATTGCTCTTGGCTCTCGTTAATCCGTTTTAGGAGATATAGATCATAATGATGAAAAGATCTTTGCTTTTCTAAAAAATGCACACAAAAATGATAAGTATGATGTAAAAAACTAGGCTACCTTAGCTGTAGTAGGGTTAAAAGATATAAGAGAAGATGTTTTTTTTACTTTATATTCAACTGTATCTATTCGAAAAGGTAACCATAATATAAATGGTGCAGCAGCAGATAATTTAAAAAAATATATACACCAGTCGTTTCAACTTTAATGCAAGGCCTAAGTAACAAGAATGGGTGTATAGGAAGTGTTTGTGCACAGGCTTTAAACGGCGTTGGAATTGTGAAAAATACTTTAAGTGAAAAATACTTTAAGCATTGCTCTTGAAGCCAATGATTCTTATGTAAAACATTTTGCTGCACAGGCTTTACAAGGTCTGGCTTAAACTTGGTAAAATCAATATAATAGATGCTTTAAGATCTACATTACATTGATCCTGAACTTCATGTACTAAGTTCAAATATATAGGCTATTCTAAACCGAGCGATCAAAGAATAATCTCAACTCTAGTAAACAAAATTGATGATAAAAATTTTATGTATACCGTTCTGCTAATGAGTCCTCATTAGTTTCGATACAATACAACTCAAGTATCATTGAATTATTGTTAAGGTATCGTCCGAATATTATTCAACGTATACTGTATAAATTATGTGTTTTGAGCAAGAAACGTCTATCAGCTGCTAGATATAAAGGAGTTATCACTGTTTCGTGAGAAATACGTAATAGATTGTTTGAACAATTCAGAACTAACCTTGAGATATCAGAGTATTACCTGGAAGGATAATTTGTGGGGTATAGTAGTATATTGAAAATTCCAGAATATACAGAACTACATTTTGATGCAAAAAAGGGAGATAGTGATGCAGTGCAGATTATTCTAACAGAAGGTAAGACTAACATCAATGACCAAAATAACAAAAATAAAAAGTCTCCTCTAATTGTTGCTGCTTAGCATAATCAAAATGAAATAGTAAGAATACTTGTCAATAGAAAGCTGACATTAATCTCTTTAATAGCAAATTTTGAGATGGTGCTGAGCCTAAACAAAATCATAATGTAATTGATATCTTGTTCGATCAATTAAAGCTAGAGCCTAAAAATCAAGGTATTTTAAATATGATGATGATTTTAATAAAAACTCGCCAACCTATAAACTTAGAAATATTGAGTAAGACAACATCAGACATTAAGAAAGATCCTACTTTTATCGATCGGGCATTGAGTCGTCTGGTTGGATTTGAAAGTACTAATTCTTTATTAGAAGAGAATATAAAAGATAAATTAAATAAAATTCCCATTACAAAAAGAAAAATCTATCAACTACATCTTGATTACAATGAAAAATCTTAAAATAGAACATCTGGCACCAATTGATGCAAGTGATGAACATCCTATTGTCATATTAGCAATAAGGGCTTTCTTCTACTTAAAATTGCCATTGGAAAATTAATTAAGTCTTAAATATAACATAAAGCTTAAACAAGAGTTTTCAACGGTTTTGGAAATTTTAACGAATATAAAGATTAACACTTATTGTTATAGTGATTGGGCACATCTAAAAACTTCTAATAATCAAAGTGATAGTGATGGCAATACAAGAGACGTTATGACACAGTTGTTTTTTTGTTGGTTGGACTACAATCTCATCAAATACTTATAATCCACTAACATTAGATGCGTTTTTGAATTCTTCAATTCCAATAAAAGGTAAAAAGCCAGCGCAGTAAATATAAGGTTCAATAAATTCGAAATCTGAATTAAGGTCTACCACATCTTCTGTTATAAAAGTTAGTCAAGCGCAAGCAGTCAGAAGATCGTATGCTGAGACTTATGTAATGGTTTTTATAGAAGCTTTATTACAGAGAGGAGGGTTATAGATAAAGATGGTCGAGTCAATCAATTTAATAAGATACTTTCTCCAAAGCAAACAATACTAGAAAGAGATATTAAACAATCAGAAGCTGATGATTTGGTATTAGAAGTTGCAAGTATACAACCTGGTTAACAATTATTGATACCAGTTATTATTCCTAGTCGAATGCATTTGGTAACATTACGAATCAGAGGCTATGTATATGGTACATTATATTTGAAAGTATATGAATCTAGAGTAGATCGTTACAAAGTAAAAACAAATAATCTAAGGAGTTTGTTAAAAGCACAATTCCTAACAAAAATTATAACAGCAAAAATGGCTACAACTCCTATTATCCAGCGTGATGACGTATATTGCGTGGGATATGCTGCACGTTTAATTATTAATCTACCACTTTCAACTCGACCAATTAACACTCATAAAAATATCTGGAGTTAAAGAAATTTGAAAGATCAAACATTAAGAGCTGAGGAATTTAGTATTGTCAATACAGCGAAAACCTTTCAATCATGAAAAAATCGTTCACCTTGATGAACTTAGTGCAGCAGAGTGTAAGAGCAATGCACAAGAATGATTCCGTGCAAGAGGAGTGATATTGGAAGATAAAAAAAAGAATACAGATACTGCAAACAATAAACACATTAACTCAAGAACAAAAAATTGAATTGCAAAGTCTCTTAGAGTCAGTAGGGTTAGAACTTTAAAAATTACTGTTAGGTAGAGTAGATCCAATAAAGCATTTTCTTGCTATGTTAAGGAAGTTTAGACTAGACCACAATATACTCAAGAAATTTATCTTTAAACTTGATGAATATAGCGAATTAATAAAAACTGATGCACAAGGCAAAATAGTATTACCTGAGCGAGACGGCGATTCCAATATTCAGGATGATTTAGAGATAAAACAAACAGTAACGCTGTTAGAAATGACCTGAAAGGGTATAAGTAGCGATGTAAAGTTTTCAGAGCAGCTCTATTTAAAAAAAGAAAATGCGGGCACATTAGTAAGGCTGAGCATATATGGAGATGCGTTTTTAATTATATCATGTAAGTGCAATGAATATGCTTTTGGGAATAAGAATAGCAGGCTTAAGTAATACAAAGAAATCAGGAGTTAAACTCTTCCCGAGTCATAATATCAAAAATAGCAGTCAGAAAAGTTCTGTGTATAAAGTAATAAGTTTATTTGCACATGAGAGTGAACAACATGAGTTAATGACAATGTCATTACTGATTTCTTTTCAACAAGAAGAGGATGTAATGCATTGGGTAGGAGTTATCTCTTATTTCAAAGATGAAGTAATAATAGTAGGTTATTTAGATCCAGAGATTCAGAAGGCATCAATTGTATTAAAAGAAAGTATATTCAAATAGTTACAAATACATAACCCACAAAAATAATATTATTTAGTACAAAATCAGTAGATCAGCAACGTTATAATGATTGCGGACCTGAGCTGATAGAGAATTTTGTATAATATTTAACTAGTACAAGAGCTGCACAGGAGGCGGCAGTATACATACATTCACTATTATTAGATAATACATTAGTAGATCTGATTGAAAGTGCGCTGAAAGTCTGAGAAAATTTTAAAATTACAGGATATGCATTTAAGTGCATAACACACAATTACTATGTTTGAAGATTCAGTTTTGCTAGTAGCATATAAGGAAGTTAGCTCTAGTCAAGCGAAAGTAGCATTAATTGCGCAAAATACTGTTGCTATTTTATCAATACAATCTGGTAATTTTGGTGTAGTAAGCTCTACTGCATTAGTAGGATTAGGTAGTAGTGGATATAATTCACCTGAGCAACAATTTCAAAGTCAAGGATCAGGTTTCTTTACGGTTATTCATAGAGTTATAGGCCCAGTAAGAAGCACATTAAACAATGGTTTGATGAATATGGGTAACGCTATAATCGATGTGATTATGCAGAATGTTTATATCAAGTCTAAGTTGATTAATTATGTATATAATGATGAGTTATCAGTTATTAAAGCAGTAAGTAATAAACCTTATACACAGTTATTTACAACTTCTGATATTCAATCATTATTACAGAAACATCCAATCCAGTGGAGTGAAAAAGATTTTAGAAAAATAAAAAAATGCAGTGCACCCGGATAAACGTGGTAATGATGAAGGTTTTCGTACAACAAATGCATTTCAAGAGTAAGTAGGGGATGAAGATCACATGTATCAAAATCTTTTACTTAAGTTATTAGCTAATATCCGAACTGTAATCCACAAAACGACAATAGGATTTAAGAATCCTGATACTACTGTTGATACAGCAAGATTATTATATGAACCTAAATTACCATGAAGAATATGGACAAGCATTAAATGCTATTGCAACTATAATTGGTTATATGGCATTACCTAGCTACCTAGCATATACAGCAATACCATATCTTAGTCTAGTATACGATATTTGCATGGCCGCATATACTGGTTTTAGTGCCATTACTAATGCCTATTCATTTAATAGAAAGACGTGATATTTAGAGTAAACTTAGATCAACTATGGCATATCGTGACTTAACACAAACTTTATCAACTTCTTCATTACTGCAACTATATGATCTTGCGATTATCACTAAAGGAAATGAGCTTCAACTTAGCAAAATTGCTTTTACAGCAGAGAAAGAAGCTTTAATAAGCAAATTAGTAGAAGAAAAAGGAGAGTTTTGCCAAAAGCTGTATGATTACATCTACAAATCATCGTTTGAAGAAAAATATAATCTATTAAATCAAGTACTACAAGGTAGTATCACTAAAGGAGAAGCTAAAGCCTTAAAAACCAAACACTTATCGATAAATTTAAGAGGTCAAAGTTATAAACGTTGTAAGGAAATAAAAGA
Source organism: Hydra vulgaris (assembly GCF_038396675.1). Taxonomy (NCBI): domain Eukaryota; kingdom Metazoa; phylum Cnidaria; class Hydrozoa; order Anthoathecata; family Hydridae; genus Hydra; species Hydra vulgaris. The sequence continues at coordinate 61,055,244 of NC_088932.1, read as the reverse complement.
TACTGCAAATGATAGAAGTAATGATGGAACTAATATTGCACCTTATTATTGTTATAATAAAGAGAAATAGGTATTTGATCATATTGTAAATGATGATACAGATAGATTAAAGTCATTGAACATTTAGCTTAATTGTAAATAATCATTAGTGATATAAACGTCATAACAAAAAATTTATTTAGTATAAAATTGTAGTTGAAGAACCTTAAATTTAATTAATTTTAAGCTAAATTTAAATATAGATTGTAGCAAATAAACTAATAGCCCCAAAAAACAAATATCGTTTTTGAAAAATATTGTTTTTTCTTAAGTATAACGAATAATACTTGAAAAATAGAAAGATATTACAGCATCTTATTATTCGACATCTTTGATATTACAACATCTTATTATTGGCTAGGTAAAGATATTTGTATTTTAGGCATTGTTAAAAGTTTTAGCAAAATTTTTGCTACATAATATACCTAAACATGTTATTTTTTTGCTTATTTCCTAAAGCAAATAAAAATTTCCGTATTTTATCATCAGATATTTTAGCTAAGTTAGTAAAATGCAAATTCACCTGTTGCAAATCAAGATAATATAAAAAAGGTACCACCTCCTATTGAGAATATTATACTAAATAGTATTTTGAAGAAAAATTTTAAAAATATATCGAAAATAACAATACCAACACATTTCCATTCAGCATGTAAAATTTTCAACGAAGCATTAAAGTATTTTATTTGTTCTATAAAATGAATTAAAAGGGAAATCTTTTCAAATATAAATAATAAGAAACAGACAAAAACAAGTAGCTTAATTTCCAGTTATAATGATGTGTATATCTCTTGGGCTGGATTGGGATAAAGGAAATCCTGAAGAATTTTATTAAGTAGTAAGGGACGTAGGTATAAGAACTATACAGTTAAGACTGTTTTGTCTCGGTTTAACTGTTTTGTTACAACTTAATACCGTACAAATTTCCTCAATTTTCCGCACCAGAATATTCAGTTAAAACCCCTTTTTACTTAAAAGAGTTATGGTGCGCCAATTATATTATATGCATATCTAAAAGTTCAAAAGAAGATCTTATAAAATACGCCAAACCCTAACCCTAACCCTAACCCTAACCCTGACGCCATATAATATTAAAACCCCCTTTCATGTTAGTCATATTAGAGTCACTAAAGTTATAAAAATAAATATATATCATAATTTAAATGCTAAATATGTAGCAATATTTAACAAAGACTCAATAAATCTAATAGAATCAAGCCAAACCGATATAGTCATACACCTCTTAGTGCACAAAAGCAATATATCTCTTGGTTTGATACGTGACTTAGTCATAGGTTGACAAGCAGCTTCAAATGATAATTCATTCAATAAGTTAACCCAACTAGTTTGCATAAAGATCCTGATTTTATTAAATTAGAACAACCGTGGCGGTTCCCATTTTATCAGAAACTTTCTACGAAATACCCAAAAATTAGATTAATTTATTCTTCTTAAAATCAAAAATATAAACTTAAAGAAAATAAAATAAAAGAGCATTACACAAATTATTCATCCATGATAAATGAGATTAAAGATCTAAAACATGATGTGTGTATGAGAACAAGTCTAGTTATTGCCGTTACTGAGCACGAAGCAAATCAACTAACAGAAATGGCAGCTAGTAAAGGAATCGTATCTCTTATTGCTTATTAAACACCACAATCTCCAAGTAAAAAAAAGATAGCTTATTGGAAAGAAAAGATAAATCAAGATACTTTTGTGATTTTTGTTGGCAGCGGATATCCTCCTAATAATAAATGATTTATGGATTTATTAGGCTCAGCATTCAGGTTTTTAGCTCTAGATCGAAAAATATACTATGTTGTGGTGCCAGAGATTCTATATATATTTAGGATCACGGAATTTTTAAATCCTTGAATTTAGAACATATTGAAAATTATGGAATTGTAAAGAATGAAGATTTAGCAACAATACTTAGCGTGTCAACAATAATTTCATTGCTTATTGTTGAAATTGGCGGTTCAAACTTAAAAACTGCAGCAGCAATATTTTCTTGTAAGATTGTTATAGCTACAAGTATTGCCATGCGAGGGTGTGAAGAATTTAAAGATCATCCTTACATTATATTTGCGGATACCCCATATGATTTCAAAAGTGCACTAAAACAGTGTTTGGGAAAATATTTTTCTCATACTTTTTATTCAGACAAAACTGAAAAATACAAGAAATTACAATGGAATCATAGCTTGCAAAATATTCTAAGTACTGTATTAAAATTAACAACAAAAACAATAGGAATTTGTGAAAAAAACAGAACTTTAACTGGTATAACCGGACAAAATGGAGCTTACTTGGCTCAATTATTACTATCAGAAGGCTATACAGTACATGGAGGAACAAGAAAATCTTCTTAGAATAATTAATGGAGGTCAAAAGAGTTAAATATTGCAGGATCAAGTAAAATTTATTTCTTTCGAGCTAAATAAACTTTCTAATATTATGATGGCTCTTAGAAAAACTAAAGTTGATCACACCTATTGGCAGAAGAAAAAAATTACTCTGGCAAGCTCCACAAAACCCTTTGGTGGGAGCAATTTTGACACTTTCCTGATCTCAAAACTATAATAACTGAAATCATCTTTCACCGTCCACAGAAGAAAAGTGCGTTTAAAATTTTGCCTATTCTTAAAAAGTTGAAAATGACAGCATTCGACATTTTTTTGGCATTTTTACAGTGTTATGAATATTCTTTATTCTAGATTGGTATAAAAAACACAAAAGGTAACTGTTTAACTAAAAATTGCAAAAGAGTATATAACAAATCAAGTTTTTAAACACTATTTTTTTCTAAAACAAAAGATATTCAATAAACAATAGAAACACTAGAAATAGACTTTCAAAAAAGATATTCAATAAATAATAAAAACAATGGAAAATTGCGCCTTTGATAGTTTTATCAATGATCCTTGGGCTATGGATGGGTACAGCAGCCTTTACTCAACAAGTTATCCAAAAGTGAAAAAAACAGTTTTTCTTATTGAAGTATTATTATATATTATTATGTATTATATAAAAAATGTGCACTATTTTCTAGTATTCATACTTTTCTCTTCATTACAAGCTTTTGCTGTTGTAGCCAACCAGTGGTTTGCAGCCACTTCTTATACTCAGAGTGATCAATTGGCTTTTTGAAGTTTTGCTGCGAAACCTCTAATGCTTGCTCACTGTATTTTCTTAATGGTGACTGTTGTTTTTCAATGAACTCTTTCACGTGGAAAAATACTGCATGAGTCTTAAGAGTGATGCTTTCTCTTGTCAAAGACAAGTATGCAGTGTGAAATTCATCAATTCTTTCTACATAGTCAGGTTCCAATTTGTTTTCAAAGCATCGAGGAACCACAGTCAAATTTTCGCAGTATGTCAATTATATCAAAGATGTCAAATGCGCAAACCTGTTTTGCCATTCTCTGAAGAAGATTCACATTCTTCAGCATTTTCCTGCATTAATTGCCAGCAAACTGCCCACCTCGAAAAGACTGTGGTTTGATATTTCAATTAGCCAAGCTGAGACTTTTAGCCAAGACTCCCTCTTAGAATGTTGTAAAGATGGTTTACAACACCCAGAAGTATGTAGAGTACTATTGGTGGAATGACGTCCAAGAGAAGAGTGCTACCTAGTATATTTAGAATTGGCAAGTTAACAACATTTTTGAATAGCTTAGTTTTTTTTAAATCCTGACCACTTGCATTAAAATCCTCAAAACATCGTCTCAAAGAGCCAAATGTCCGAGGGATGCCACATTTGGCTAACTTCTTCAGTGAGAGGCATTACACCATGTGCAAGGGTGAGAGCTGAAATGTGACTGAAGGCCCCAAACAATGTTGGCTAACATCAAATCAGTTGAGAGTAGGAGGTCAACTTTCTCGATTCCAAGAAGATTGAGGATCTTTCGAATTATACTGCAATTTTCAGGCGTATCCTCGGCAATTGCAACCAGCAGCTGCTTCTTGACTCCACTCTCCCTGGCAGCTGGTGTGGCTAAAGTTTTCCTGCTTGGTGGTGACCCTGCCTCCATGCTCTGCTCTGCCTCTTGAATGTCCAAACTTACTTTCAAGAAACCACCACCACCATCAAGGCCAAGCTTTACAATGTGTGATTAATAGATTTGTCTTTTCAACAGAACATCATTTAGGAGATCTGGAAGATCTTTGCAATGCACAACAATTTATTGGCGTTTCTGCAACTTATCATCACTGACCTCAATTTCTGTTTGGATGAAATAACCTTTGAGTTGTTTTCCTGCATCACATTTTTTTTCATTGAAATTAGGCTCCAAAATCTGATTCTTGGACACGTGATGGGTGGTTGAAACAAGCTTCTTCATGTTTGTGTTTGGTAGGCCAGTGTTGACTTGCACTTGCATAAGATCCTGAGTGCTCCAGATAGGACCATCACCAAAGAGTCTTTTTGCTCTTGTTGAACCTGAAAGTAATCATAACAATACATTATAATCTTGATTGTATTACATTCATAGTAATGCCATTAAATTTTTTTAACTCTAGCAAAAAGCAATTGTCTCACTTAGTTGACTTTATTTTATGTGTTAGTCTATTTTATGTTTCACTAATTAAAAGATACTAACATTACCTTTAGTTAGTGGAAGCAGGCAACCACCACCTGCAAAAGACATTCTGATTGTCACATGTGAAAATGATTCTTTGGCTGCAACAAAAGGGAATGCAATTTGCTAAGAGACTTTAGAATCCGTGATGGCTAGTTGTCTCATATTTTCTCGAAATGTGAATGTGTAACAGTTGTGTAAGATGCCTCTTCCAATAATGGAGAGGCAGTCTGAGCATCTTCTTTGACTTTTGCCTGTTTACAATTTTTTGAATCTTCAATAAGGTGCTTTTAAAAAACTTACATTTGACCAATCTGGCAGACTAGGCAGTCACAATTATTGTCTCTTGTTGAAGGTCGAACATTGACAGATGTGAAGTTTAAAAGAGGTGGGTAATTGACTTCTGCTCCATTCTTCTTCTTTCCTATGGTGATTCGGCAAGTATCAAATATTTGAATAGGCACTGTGTTGTCAGTAAAATCAAGACTTGATGAAAGTATGCCTTCATCAAATGTTGGTTTTGTTTTCAACACATCATCCATCATAGATTTTGTGAGAACTCTAAAAACAGTTAAATTAAATATTCAAATGAAGAAATAAATGTTTTGTAAATAAATCAAAAAAATTATTAGAGAAATTGGAAAAAATAACACAATACCTTGAGCTCTTTCTCATGCAGAGAAAACAGACGGTTTTTATGCAGTCATTGTGTGATTTGGTTTGGTTTTTTCTATAACAATACTGAAATGCAGATTTTTTAAGTATACAGTTCAAAATTTGAGTAACAGCATAAATTTAAAAATGATAATTGCTGTTTCCTGAGTTAGGTAAAAGTTACATAGATTCAAAATTCAAAATTATTTTTAATCTTGGTTAACTTACAGCATGGAAGTTACAAACAATATTTAATTAATGATTGCAAAATTTTATACCGAATATCTAAAGTTAACGTAACAAAAGAGCAAATTAAATTATTAACAATTGCTCATTCTCAGATTTAGTAGAAATAAAATTATTTGCAGTATTAGATTCTAGTTAGCTTGTCTAACTAGATTATATGCTTTTAATTGTTTACTATGTGAAAATTTAAGGTTACTGCTGCTGTAAAAATTCTAAAAACTTTTAATGCTGTCATTTGCTATTTTTTATAAGCCAATTATTTAAAAATGAAAGTTCTTCCACGGACGGTGGTGGATGATTTTTGTTTTTATTTTTTTGAGATCTGTAAAGTGACAAAATTGCTCCCACGAAAGGGTTTTTGAAGAGCTTGTCAGAGTAATTTTTTCTTCTGCAAATGGGTGTGTGAAGAGATATGTAATCTTGGGGCACAATGTTTTGTTGCAGCATCTTTTGAGCAACCTATTTATACAGGGAAAGTTGATAGGTTTCGCGTAAAAAGTATTCTTGAAGCAATTAGGATTTTGACTCCTAAAGTTAATCGTGAGTCACCGTTAAGAGGTAAAGAATTTGTAACTAAAAAAGTTACCTTATGGTTGGCTAATCTATTAAAAAATGCAGGTCTAATAAAATTAGGAAACTTAGATGCTGGACGCAATTGGGGCTATGCAAAAGACTTTGTAGAAGCAATGTGGTTAATTCTTTAGCAAGTAAAAGAAGATGATTTTGTTTTAGCCATTGGCAAAACATCAATATTACGTTATTTTATTGAAATTGCTTCCATGGCAGCTGCCTTTAAAATGGTCACCCTAGAAACAATATTTTTTTGGCCCTGTGAATTTAAATAACCAAATTTTAGTCTATATGCATGGACTTGACTAAAAAAATACTTTTAGGGCGCTAATTTTGTTTTTGCCTCGATTACTCTACTTTATCGTTAAAGTAAGACAAATATGTGCAAAATTTTAAAACATGATATCTACAGATAGTAACATAGTTACAACATCAAAATTTCTACATAGCTTCAAGGTGATAGTAAAGTCCATCTATCATACTAACTTTTTGATTGACTCATTTAGTCAAAGTTATGCCTCTTTTAGTTATAAGTGTGTTTATGACATAGTACTATTTGTATAAGTGTTGAAAAAATGAAAAGTTATAAAACTCAAAAAAAAAAAGAACCTATGATGTATGGATTATATATAAGAAATGAGTTGTTTCTAAAAATTAAACTTATTTTATCCATTTATTTTTGAGTTATCATGTTTCAAAATCTTGAAAATCAGTCAAAATTGTAAGCGTGAGAAAATCAAGTTTTTTACCTAAAATAAAGGAAAAACTTCTTGAAGATATGTTTAAAACTACCAGCAGCATAACATTCACATTTTTCAATCTCATTTTTTTTATTTGAAAAACCTATTTTGATTGCTTGTAATTGTGTAATTTGTTTCTTAATAACTGGAATGTATAGCTTTCAACTCTTGCAACACGTTGACAATCTCGAGCAATAAGTTATTTTATTTATATTAAAAAAATTACTTACCGTAGGTACTTACTGTAGATTTTATCTAAATTGAATAAATATGATCCATTTATCAATTTAAAAAGGATAAAATTCAGCTAAAGAAACAGTAGAATAAAAAAATAAAAATTTCTAAAAAAAAACAAAACATATTTCTTGGGCAACCACCTTAAGATAGTATGACAAGGTAAAGAACGATGAGAACAAGAAATTGATAAAAATTCAAGAAAGTATATTTTGAGAATTGAGAATTCACAATTCTATCGTCCAGCAGATTTAGATTTATTGTTAGGTAATGTAACTTAAGCTGAAAAAAAATTAAACTGGAAAGCAAAAACTTCTTTAGAAGATTTAGCAACAATGATGGTTTAAGCAGATTTAAAAAGAATAAGTTTATAATTATACTAAAAAATATATAAAAATTTTTTTATATATTTTTTAGTATAATTATAAACTATAAAAAGTTAGCTCATACTTTTTCGTCTCTGTCTGAAGAAATTATAAAAAATCAATACAATACTTAAAACATAATGATAAAGCTAGATGTGAATTCCATTTTCTGAGCAATATTCTCCGTTAGGAGAAAATACTGTATAAAAAAAAATATATTTACAACTTAGCTTGAATTTTTCCGAAGTTAAATATCTTGATCAGGGATCTGCTAATCCAATATCTACAAGTAATTGTAATATTTATTACAAAGAAGGGCTAAAGATTCTTATGTCTAATGATTATAATAAATTAAGACCAAAGGTTGTTATTACTGAATTACAAAAATATAAAATGTTTTAAAGTCTAAAAACCTGTATTTTAGTCATATAAGATTTAAAAACTTAGATTTACGTCATTATAATTTTAATTATTTATTCTTATTTTGTAAATAAGTAGTAAAAATAAAATTAAAGGATATGAACAGGGTTATTTTGGATAACAATTGCACCGCCTTTTTATCTAATATACATTTGAGCAGGTAATTGAGCATTTAAAAAGTTTCTTTTTAAACAGACTACTAATATCAAACGACTTTACCCTATACCTCTGCTCTATAAAAGCATTTAATGTTCATCTTGTAGCTTGTCCTAACCCAGAAGAGGCTTTTAACATGCCAACCATTGTGTTGGACCAGACTTGATTAGTTTAATAGGCTATGGAAAAATAAAAATTAGTACTGCATTTCCAAGCATACGTAAACCCTTTGGTGAGGACTTCATCGCTAAGCTAAAAAGCTTTGATAATATCTCATTTCAACTTTGGACCTAAAAATCTATAATTCAAATAGTAATTATACTAGATTATCAATTTTATAGAACACAATATCAAACAAATATCCATTAAAGTTTTACATGTTTATAAAATGTTTTTCCCGAAACAATACTAGAAGGAAAACAAGTTATTTTTCAGTTATGTAAAAATACGAATAATAAATCCAGGGTGCTATGTCTGTCTAAGAAAAGTGAAAAGAGCATAAAAAACTATGAAGGTATAAAAGTTACTTGTTATCCACAAACTTTAAGTTATGCTTCATGCCCTATTTTAATACAAGCTCTATTAAACTTCAAAAAAAGATCTACTTGGGCAGATGCTATTCATTATTATTATCCTTGACCATTTTGCGATATTTTATCTTGATATGCCGATAAAAAAAAACAGTTTTGACTTACCATTTCGATATAGTAAAGCTGAAAATTCTACGTTGTTTGTATTATCCACTTGAACAATGGTTTCAATTTAAAGTTGATAGAATAATAGCTACTTCGCTAAATTATACTATGACAAGCCCAAATCTTTTTTATTTTATAAGTCAGTTACGCTAATATAAAGGGTTACAAATTATATTAGAATCAATAATTGGAACTAATTATCAGTCAGTAATTGCTGGCAGGGGAGCAGATTATAGAAATTTCAAAAAACGAGCTCAAAAAAAAAAGCCTGATAATACCCATTTTTTTGGGCAATCAGACGATCAGCAGAAAGTTGATTTGCTTAATAGCTCATACTCAATTAGGTTCCCCATTATTAGGCTCCACATTTGTCACCTTTTTCATAGATTAGTGTTAAATTTGTTGACTTAAATTGAATTAGGAGTTGTATTGTTCTATGATAATGCCCTAAATCAGTTGGTGGCCAATGAATTAATGAGCTTGCTAACGGTATAGTAAAACTTTTAAGGACTGCAAAACAATCCTTATTAGCTCTTGAGTTTTTTTCATTGTGAAAATTTTAGTATAAATAAAACCCAAAACTAATATCAGCTTCAAACTGATTTTGCACTTAGAATAAAGGGAAGTAATTATATATTATATGTATTAATATATAATTATTTTTATATAGTTTTTATATAATTTCGCTTCTTTTGAGTACCAGGTTGACCTACTTTAGAAGAACTTCTTTTTTATTCAAAGTTTTAGGGGCCCGTCATATTTTTAAGGGTCTATCTATATATTTTAAGGGTCTACATATATTTTTAAGGGTCTTGAGCTAAAAATATTTTTTATTTAAAAAAAATTAAAATCAGTATTCCATTATTATATTCTACATATTTAGATATTTTTCAAAAATCTTATTATAAGGGTCACCCTATTGTATATTACTATATATGTATATATATATATATGTATATATATATATATATATATATATATATATATATATATATATATATATATATATATATATATATATATATATATATATATATATACATATATATTTGTGTGTGTGTGTGATATAGATCAGTGAAGTTAAGAACTTCATCTTTTCACTTATCATTCTAAAAAATATATATATATATATCTTTGCTATATAGTTATGAAATAAATATATACAAAAAGTAATGCAAAATTATTAATGGAGTACCAAAACGAGTTTAAAAATAAATCAAAAAGAAACTTCAAAAGGCTTTAAACAATTTAATCAGCAGCAAGCCATTTAGTTATATCATGGCAATCAATTTTCATAAAACACATTTTTTTATTTTTATTTATCTTTTCTTGTTCGGCATTTTGATATGGGAGTATGTAGCTACCGTTTAAGGCTCCATGTTCAGCTAAAGTACAATGTATCAAAACTAAGCCCTTTTTATCAACAGGAACTTTACAATTTTCTATTGGTGTCCATTTGTTGTATGCTTTCCGAAAAATACTCATGACAACCCATGTTGTCAATTCAGCTTGAAAAAGACTCCCTATTTTTACATTAAATATATCTATGCTAGACTTATCTTTTAAATTTGGTTTATACCAACGTTGTAATAATGATTTAGATTTTTGGTGATTATTAAACGACACATGAACTTGCTCAGAAATAGATGCCAACCCTTCTTCACAAATGTCCTTAAGTGATATTTGAGTGAACATTTTCTGAAAATAAATGTTGCCTTGGTTAATCTCAACCAACACCTCATCAACATGGTTTATCTCTGGCTCACTATGAATCACTTCAACTTCTAAAATTGCTTCCTGTAAACTATTATTAAATATTTCTATTAACTTTTCTTGAACATCAGTGTCATAGCCATTATCAGCAATTATTTCTTTATCCAAGTTGGGATTACTGTTTACTTTTATCAGACTACTTTTATTCTCTATAAAGGAAATATAGAATTTCTTTAAATCTGAAAGAGAACTAAATTTTTTAGTCAAAGTTTTTTCAATTCCGCATGTATTAAGCAAAACCCTCATTTTATCCGAAAACTCATTTATTGTTGGAAAAACTATTTTTGATAGTTTACTAGCAAATGATTGGTGACAAAAAAGGTCAAGTGAAACCTTTTCTTGATTAGGTGATAAATTCAATGCAGGGATAACTTCTTTTTCTTTGTTTTTTGTTTTTCTTGCATTGCAGTATCAGATGCAACAAAGCCAGTTAAAGTACTGGCATAACCTTTTAATGAATTTCCTCCAGTGTTTAATGCTGATCTAAAAGCAGATGAAAAAAATTGATTTATTCGATCATCATACTGAATAAAACCACGAATTGTGAACTCTCTTTCAAATTGCCTAGTACAGCCAAAATAATGCTCACAAGGTTCTTCAGTACAATATCTAGGGCGTTTAAATTGCTCCAGTGGGTACAAAAAGATTGAACCTATTGTATTTGTAACAATGTTCTTTAAAGTTGTAAAGTGAATACCTGTGGGTACAAAAAGATTGAACCTATTGTATTTGTAACAATGTTCTTTAAAGTTGTAAAGTGAATACCTTCAATTGATAAAAACCAAATCATTGCGCACCATTTAAAGGCAATTCTTAATTGGAAATCAATATCGTCAGCATTTGTTGAAATAAGAAAAAGTCTGAGAAATACTAATGTTGAAGAAAGTATGTACTGTGATTGCTTTGAAATTGCATGACTGTTAAAATCTGCTTCTATAATCTTTTTTATTAATTTAGGGTCACAAATTCCCAACACTAAAGCATCAGATGCAAAGTCTTTAACTTCATATAAATCTTTAGATATATTTAAACTTGCATCTGCAAATATTCCAGGTTGAATCAGATACGATCCAATTATTTTTAATTCAGTCACAGACAAAATTTGGTTTCTTATGGCTTTGCAACATGATTATCATCTATAAAAGCAACTTCATTTGTTTTTTCATCCAGAAATGATAATAAAATCTTTGTTATCCATTTACTTTCATATGATACACCATCTGTGCAATATGAAACAACATCAAAATTTGGATGTCTTATTAAAACATCATAAATGTGATTATTGAATTTATGATTACTTTCATTTGTACTTTGGGGATGAATACATAGAAGTTTCATTGGTGTCATTCCTTCAGGACAGTTGTGAATCATTATAACAACTGCTTTAACTTCTGTTGCTAGATCTATTGCACTGTCAATAGCACTAAGTGTTCCATCATTTATTGTCAGTATATGATTTGGTGCAACCTTTCTGACAATACAATTAAACTTTACACAAGTTAGAAGGGCTGGTATTACTTTGGTAGCATTCATAGATGCAGACACAATTAGTTTATTGGTTCCAGGTATTATATCATAAATGTTATCTAATCTTTTGTTAAGGCCATCTACAGAAACATCAAGAATAAAACTATTTGATGTTTTTGCAGTGACGCGTTGTATATGTCTCAAGGAAACACTAGGGAGATTTGCAGCAACAAATCTATAAACACATTTACCAAATGTTCGAAGCATTAAAAAAAAATCTAACATCACAATTTGAAATTTTTTATTCGTTTTACCACTTGCTTTTGAAATTAGACAAGACTGCATTGCATGTAGTAGAGTTCTATTTTGTTTAGGATTTTCTTTATAAAGTTTATGAAATGATCAGAAAAAGGAATCATATCCTGAAATTTGATTGGTTTCTGAAACAGTAATTCCAATTGCCAAAAGTTCTTTTTTCAGATTTAATAATGAAGTAATACCTTCAATTTTTAAACTGACCTTTGCAGCTAACAATTTTTGTATTTCATTACACCGTGCATGATTAAGTTTACAGCTTTTTACAAATTTTTTAAGAGCTTCTAAGTCTGCATCACGAATTTCAGACGATTCTATAATTTCTAAAACATCTCTTATTATCTGCATTGCTTCTAATCGGCTAGTGAATAATCGATTTCTACATAAATTAATGCAGTGATCACATTTTTTGATGTGATTTCTAGTACATCAAATCCTATGAATATAAATTTTATCATCTATTTTAACAAATTTTGAATTATCAGTTATCATACTATCCATAATGCCATATGAGTTAAAAAGGATTACAAGTTCTCTTCTCTTATTAAATACACCGTTGCATGGTTTAGTTAATTTTATTTTAGCTTCAGGAAAATTACTAAAATCAATTTCAGAATTAGCCACAATTTCTAATTTCGAATCTTTGGAAAAAACAACTGGAAAAAACTGATGTATATTCGTTTGGGAATGCCCGGCATCATCTTCTTTACGAACACATAGCTCGTGTGAAATGGATTTACAATGTTGATCGTACTCATGTGTAGTAAAAGATCTCCCCTTTCTGACTTTGATTCCAACATTGCATAGCAAGCATTGTATATTGTTACCATATTGATCCAGCTTAACGTATTTCTTTGATTCTAATTGTACTGCTTTATCAGACCATTCAGCTTTCCATTTAGAAGCCATATTTTATTTTGCTTTGAATTATTTAAATAAAGCGCCGGTCTTAAAATTCTAACGCCCTAAATAAATTATGCGAGTCCTTCCGTTGTAGGCCTTCTAAAATGGAAAAATGACCGGCATACCCGCAACCGAAGGCCTTCGGTCGATAATTGAGACCCGCACGCCGTCAAACGGAAGGCCTTATTTTTTACTAATGTCACCCCTCCTGTAATTACTCAACGCCGTTAATGTAAGTTCTCTAACTTTTTTGTCTTGTTTATTCTCGGTGATAACAAACATAATTTTTTTCCGGTCTGCAACATTTGTTTAGATATTGTTTAAAACTTAACATAGCTTTTGCGATGTAGTAAATAATATGTTGTAAAGAAACGCGATATTATGTTGAATATATATATATTTTTTGTTAAACTTTACTTAATTATTAGAAGTAATATATTTTTTTATGTCATGAATAAAAATTCATTTTTGATAACAATAATAAATCTTAATATAATGTAATAATCCTAATATAATATAATATAAATAATGTTATTAAATAATGCTATATATCATATATACATATGTATATACTATACATCATCACATATACGTAATAATACTATATATATATATATATATATATATATATATATATATATATATATATATATATATATATATATATATATATATATATTTATATATATATATATATATATATATATATATATATATATATATATATATATATGTGTGTGTATGTATATATATGTGTGTGTATATATATATATATATATATATATATATATATATATATATATATATACAAATATTATATGTGTAGTTATAACTACAAATATTATATATGTAGTTATAACTATTAAATATGTAGTGTTACAACTATTTAATATGTAGTATATATATATATATATATATATATATATATATATATATATATATATATATATATATATATATATATGTAGTTATAATTATATATGCACATACTTGACTGTACATACAATGGTTATGTACTACACAATGATAATGTTGTAAACACATTATAAACATATTTCTTATAATATTTAAGTTCTTTTATAATAAAATAATAATAATATTAGATGTTGTCATTAAGAATAATTGTATTATTTATATAACTGTTTTTAATACTAATTTGAAAAACTTTGATATTATTAAATCAAAATTATATCTAGTGGTATAATACTATTTCTAGATATATTTTCAGTGTTAAAAATTTGAAAATATTGAAGTGCGTCTAAATAAAACACATTTGCATTAACTGTGATTTTATAAGCAGGAATTTTGTGTTTGTTTTCCAAAAAATGTTTCCAGCATTTTTCTATGTACTCTGACTTTTGTTGCATTGAGGAGGAACGAAAATGGGAAAATATTTTTTTCGAATTATTGGGGTAGTTTATATCAAAGAATACTACTCCATCTTCAACTTCTTTCCACCATACATTAAAATTATTATTTATAAGGCATTATAATGCCTTCTACTAAATAGTCAGCTGATTTTTCTAAAAGTTTTTGATATTCATTGCTATTCTTTTCAATCCAAGTAAGTGATATTTTTGTGTCATTAAATAGACTATGTAATGGTTGGTAGAATTTGTGAAGTATTGAAACGCCATCACATAACTTTTTTCCTTCATTTAAATATTTTTTTGCTTGGTTGCGGATTATTGCATTAAAAATAACATTATCTTAATGATGATTAGAAGATGTTTTTGTAGACAGTTTCAAATTTTGAAACATTGCTTCTTCTTTTTCCACATTAGACGTACAACCTGCAAACAATCTATACTGTAGTGGAGCATGGGATGTGATTGAGTGATAGTATGCACCAAATAATTTTCGCTTGCTATTTTTTAAATTTGCTTCTAAATGTTCTTTTATAATTATTGCATGTACAAATGTGGTATTTATTAAACAAAGAATACTGTGTCTTGATCTAGATTCTTCTGGCATATAAAGGATGTTTTGTATTTTGCACAGAGTTAGTAAAATTTAAAAACAAAGTGACCAACCTTGTAATGTTCTAGGAACCAGTTAGTAACTATTAATAAACTTTTTCGATAGTTGGCAGCATTTTTTGCTTCAATACCATTGAAAGAGCTTTGAATTATATTTTCTACAATTTTTTTATCTTTTTTTTCTACTAAATATGGCAATTCATCAAATATATTTTTAATATGGTTTGAAATATCATACATTGGTTCATTATTTTATAGTGTAAAAGATTTAGTTGCGTTAAAGAAAAACCTGGTTTTTTAAAAAGAAGGGCAGGCAATCCTTGCACTCCATGCATATCATTTGCCAATAGCTCCTTTAATTTTTTGACAGATGTATTTAATGGAAATTGAATATTTCTTTCATAAAGCTCTTGTTCAATCTGATCTTTTTTTAAAAATGAATATAATTTGGTTTTTCCTTGGTTTACTGCCAGCTGTGAGGTGTTACTTGCATTTATATGGTCTATACGATTTTGTAAGGAAGTGTATGGGAAGCTTAGTGATATAGATATATTATTAGAAAGATCTGCATGCATGTTGCATGCCCAACAAAAATAATTACCACCCTTCTGATGACCAGCTTCCAGTTGTGCTGCTGTATTATGAATATTCGTGCAACATCTAAAATAGGTGTTCCCTTGAATTCTAAGGGATTGCTCAATTGCAAAATGTCATTAATCCTGTCATCGCTATACAAAAGTTGCTGGTCATTGGAAAGACATCTACCAAGTATGTATAAATAAGACTTTTCGACCTCTGATTGAACATTTATATCCTCTCCATACTTTTGTTTATATTCAAAGCTACTTAAAAATATGGCTGTATCATTCATTCCTTGTTCTTTCATAAGTTTTAAGTATATTTATCAGCTCTTTTTTAGTTAAGGTGTCATTTTCATCTTTATATTCCTTAATATTATCAAGAGCATCAACAATTTGCCTTTGAGAAAGTGCTTCTAGTTCATTATCGTTTCGAACTTTCATAAAAATCTCATGGTCTTTGAACATATTTAGTCTTTTATCTTTCAAGGAAATTTTTCTGCCTTCAATATGAACCTCGTTTTTTGTAATTGTTTGATTTTCAGATGATATAAATACTTTTTAATATCTTTGGGGTACAATCTTTTCCCCTGAATTATATGTTCCATCGTCTATTTTTTTTTTTGAGTTGCTGCTTTATTTTTTTATTAGTTGGCTCGCTTGGCAAAGATATATCTCTGATGTATGGCATGTTTAACCTATAAATGAGTTTAAACATGAATGATTAATAAAATTTGAAAAGTTTAACTTATTAATGATAAGTGAAGGAAAGGTAATAAATACCTCCGTTTTTTTCTTCTATACTGTATATTATTAATATTAGTGTCATCAAAGTATCTATTATCTGACATTTTTCTTTTTAAATTTAGTCTTTTTAGATCACAGTTCATAGATTCTAAAAGTCTTTTCAGTACTTGGCCTCCGTTTGCAGGTGTAATACCTAAAAATTATTTTGTTTAAAGTTCTTTTTTTTTATTGGTACTTATTACTGTTAAAATGGTAAAACTAATTTATTAGCATAATACATTTATTATTAGTTTATTATTTTTGTAACTATATCGCAGACATTTAAAAATATTACCTTTTTTGTTTGTCACAGAAAATTTACGTGCTAGTTCAGAAAAGTTTATTCTAAAACCATTAGGGTAGGATGAAATTTCATCCAAACACTCAACTTGTTTCCAAGAATATTTCTCAATAGAACCGACAGGGTTTTTTGCTTTTTTCTCTCCCTAAATTAGTGGTAGAAAAAAAACAACTTTGTATAAGCCTCACTATATGCACCTTTCAATCCTTAATCCTTCTCTGTAGTATGCTAGAAGGTATATAACATAACTACATAACGAATGGCTGGTACTTCTCTGTACTTAGAAGACATTTGTCATATGGATTGTTAAACGAGCCCTGTGAGTGTTTCCACATCTCGTAGGTTCCTTCTAGATGTGAATAGAGTTTTAAAGTATGTGTGTATGAATATATATATATATATATATATATATATATATATATATATATATATATATATATATATATATATATATATATATATATATATATATATTCATATATATATTCATACACACATACTTTAAAACTCTATTCACATCTAGAAGGTCTCATTTGTTTGTACTTGGCTTACATTTTTTATAGCTGATAGTTCTAATATTCTTCTTTTTTTCGCATTTTTTTGTGTTTCAAAACTATGGGTTAGGCGGAGCTTATCCTATTGCTTAATGATACAGGAACACTAAATGCCCTAAAAAAGTTAATTTTTTATTATACTTTGTGTTATATACATATATTATATATGTAGAAAAAAGTAAGAGAGAGAGTACATTCTCTCTCTCTCTCACTCTCTCTGGCGCAACAAGCACACACACATACTTGTGTAGTATATACAGTATGTACAAATAATATTTAGTATGTATAGATCTAAATACTCAGGTGTTTATGAATACTTTTCTGCTGAGCTTTCGTATATAAATACCTATCTGTTGAGGTTTCTTTCCATTGATTTTCAATATCATTTTTAATTTTATTTGCATCATATCTGAGTTTCTTTTTTTTATTTTGTGGATTAGGTATATTTATTTTCATAGCCTTTGAAAATGTGGTGGAAAATGTTTTATTAAAATCCTGATCTAGTTTGTTCAGTGCTTTATGAGTTGCGATTGAAAGTTTTTTTTGCCTATACATTCCTCTTTTTTCTGCTTTATATTTGAACCTTTTACATTTGACAGGAAATTTTTCTAACACTAATTTTAATCTTTTGTTAGCAATACATCCTTGACAGTTAAAAAGGCTATGAAGCATTTTTGAGCTTCCTAAATTATTAAATCTTTCTTTGGAAAAGGTAAGCAAAATATCTTTCAAAGACAATTTTGTCCTGGTCTTCCCTAAGTTTTTTAAATGTGTAACAATAACCGGGCCTCTTTTTTTTATTTGTTCATAACTAAAGTGAAATGTAGGATTTTTTTCAATATAAATTTTGTACTGATGATTTAGCACTCTTGATTTAAAAACTTTATAATTTTCATTTACTAAATGTTTGATTCTATGTTTTTCAGTTAAAGCTATATATACTGCAACTTTAGAGAAATCGCAAGTTAAAGGATCAGCAATAGACAGCTCTGACATAACAAAAAATTGAATTAATTTTATTATAAATCTGTTGTTTACATGTATTCTAAATTTGGTTAAGTAAATTTATATTCTGCCCGCTATTTTACATGTTTACATTAATCTATGGTAATTTAAAGACCGGAATTTTAGTAAAATAGTTTTATGGCATTATAAAATAGGGGTGGTTCATATCACAGTAATGTTTAAATTTTGAGCTTAGACTTTTAAATAAACATTAACAGGTTTAACTTTAAAAGTCTAACTGGTCGTATGTCAATTTGTGTGTTCTTCACACTCAAATTAATAAAAACTTTCATATAAAATGGAAAAAACAGATTTTAAACTTGAAATAACTAATTTTTTTCGACCTTTAATATGTTTGCAGACATATGACTGGTTAGAAATTAAACATATAACTTAAAACTTGTTTAAAAAAGTTGTTTTCTAAATTTAATGTTTATTCTTCATTGAGAGCAGCACCATTTTATACCAAAATATGGTTCATCAACTATAAAGCAAAATTTTATATCTAAACTTTAGTAATTTTAAAAAAAGTTAACTTTGTTTGATTTTAGACTAATTAAAGCGCTCGGGGAAAAAAATAAAAAATAAAAATAAAAATTATTTGGGCTAAAAAAATGCAGTCAAACATAACCTTTTTATAAAAACGCAAAGTTCGTGTATTTTCCAGAACATGCATTAACGGCGTTGAGTACCGGCCTATCTCTATCTTATCTATATTTTCAAAAATACTAGAAAGAATCATGTTCAATAGAGTATTTAATTATTTTAGTTTAAATGATTTATTATACAACAATCAGTTTGGGTTTAAGAAGAATAACTCAACCGAGCATGCAATTATTCAGTTGGTACGTGAGATTTCCGATTCTTTTAAAAAATCTCAATTTACATTAGGAATTTTTATCGATCTTTCAAAAGCATTTGATACTGTGGATCATGATATTTTGTTTATAAACTTAATTATTACGGAATAAATGAAAGAGTTAGTAAATGGTTTCAAAGTTATTTATCCAACAGAAAACAATTTCTTTCTTGTAATGAACTTAATCATACACAGTTTTTAAATGTTTCCTGTGGTGTTCCGCAAGGTTCCATCTTAGGCCCTCTTTTGTTCTTAATATATATCAACGACTTGCATAAAGCATCAAATCTTCTAAGTATTATGATTGCTGATGACGCAAACTTATTTCTCTCTAACAGTGACATCTACATACTATTCTCCGTTATGAACAAAGAACTTCATATCTAAATGGTTTAAAAGTAACAAATTATCATTAAATGTAAACAAAATAAAGTGGATTTTTTTCTACCCGCTCTCCAAAAAACGTTTTATACCCCAAAATTTACCAAAAATTTTTATTGATCACAATGAAATAAAAAGAGATTCTGTAACTAAATACCTGGGGGTTTTCATTGACGAGAACATCACATGGAAACATCAAATTAACTATGTCTGCTCGAAATTTTAAAAAGAATTGGAATTCTATATAAGGCGCGTACTCATTTAGATAAAAATAATTTAACTTTATTATTCTTTTATTCATAGTTATATAAGTTATGGAATTATTGCCTGGGGTAGTACTGATCAAAGCAAGTTACAATGTCTCCATCGCCATCAGAAACATGCAATCCGTGTAATTAATTTTGCGGATCGGTTCTCAAACTCCTTAATATTTTTCAATCAAATGAAAATCCTCGATATTTGTAAACTTAACGTATATAAAAATTTGTCTTTTGTATATATGTGGAAGTATGATTTATCTCCTTAAATTTTTAAAGACCTTTTTATTTTGAAACCTTTAGGCAAGTTTAACATGAGGAATAATAACTATTTAAATGAACCACTCTGTCGAACAAAATTCAATCAATTCTGTATCACTTATCGTGCAGCTCATCTCTGGAACAAAACTATTTTGCCTAACTTCGACTTACCCCTAACTTATTCTGTTTTTAAAATTAAATTAAAAGATCTCATTCTCTCTATTAAAAATATCTTAGAATATTTTTAATTTGTCTTATGGTATATAATAATTTTGAAATGAATGTTCAATCTTTGTTTTATACTTGTTGACAATTTGTTTCTATTTATCTAAGTGCTATTTTAATATTTTAATGTTAATTTTTTACGTTCTCTTATTGTAAAAAGGCGTTTTTATAATACTTAACGCACTCTGTTTTGTTAAAGGCTTCTGACGATAAGATCATTTGATCTTCTTTTAGAAGCCTTGTTTGTAATTGAAAAAAATATGTAATTTATATATATTACGTCAAATGTAAACAAAAACTTACGTAAAAAAATAAATATATATATAACTAAATTTTCAAATTTTTGAAATGAAATCTTTCTTAAAATAAATGACAAGGGAAAAAATATTTTCTTTATAGGGGGATTTAAATATTAACAGTCTAAACTACAAAGAAAATGCGGTTACTAAACTCTTTTTTGATATTCTGTTTCAATTATGTATCCTTCCAATCATCAACAAACCTACTCGGATAACCCTTATCCGTCTCTGCAATAGACAATATATTAACAAATACATTTCTTGAAACTTCTTTAAAAGCAGGAATCATAGAAACCAATTTAACAGACCATTTTCCTATTTATTTTTCATTATCTCAAGATTTAAGAACCTATAACAATCCTAAAACTAAAATTTATAAATGAAAAATCAATCAGTTCTCTATTAAAAATTTTAAAGACTCGCTATCGCTAGTAAATTGGGATGAAGTGTATCAAGAATGTTTCCTTGCACACACAAATTCCGCATTCAATTTATTTAGAAATATTTTTCTAGATCACTGCAATAAACATTTCCCTGTTGAAGAGAAAGAAATAAAGCTAAAGTATTTAAAATGCCCATGGATAACTAACGGGATTAGAAAATCATCAAAAACAAAGCAAAAACTCTTTATCAAGTATTTAAAAAACAGAAACGAAACTAACTTATCTACATACAAAGATACAAAAGTCTATTTGCAAAACTTAAAAAGAATTCAAAAAAAGTATATTATTCAAAACAACTACAAAAAAGCAAAAGTGATATTAAAAAAACCTGGAACATATTAAAAAAAATAATAGGTAAAAACTATACTAAATCAAATAATATACCCGATAAAATTATCGTCAACGAAACTGAAAATTTCGACAAAACCTCTATCGATGAAAACTTCAATAGCTTTTTTGCAAACATAGGCCCTAATATGGCTTCAAAAATTATATCACAAACCAACATTTCTGTTTAAATATTTTCTATGGACTAAACCATGAAGAACTAGATATTGCAAAAAACTCGCTCAAGACGAATAAGGCCCCTGGGATAGATGACATTTGTAGCTATATAGTTGTAAATGTATTTCCGGAGATAAAACAACCAATCAATGAAATATTTAAGTCTTCAATTATTAAAGGATCCGTACAGAATAAATTAAAAATTGCTAAGGTAATACCAATATTAAAAACCGGTGATGCATTTACACTAAATAAATACAGACTTTATCAGTGCTTTATGTAATTTTCTCAGTGCTTTATGTAATTTCAAAACTTCTGGAGAGAGTAATATACAATAAACTGTATAAATATCTAACAAATAACAAAATCCTAAATGAATAACTGTTTGGTTTCCAAAAGCAACATTCAACATGAAAAAAATTTTTAAAAATTACTCAAAATAAAATGCGGTGTCCCCCAAGGCTCCATTCTTGCACCTCTTTTGTTTTTAATATACATAAACGATCTTCCTAAAGCCTCAAGTAAAATGGATTTCATAATGTTCGCAGACGACACCAATTTATTTTATGCATCCTCATCAATTACAGAACTTTATGAAACTACAAATACTGAACTTGAAAAAGTAAACAGTTGGTTAAAATCTAACAAATTATCGCTAAACACAGAAAAAACCAAATACATTCTTTTTCATTCTAACCTTAAAAAAATACCACCCAATTTACCTTCGCTAAATATAGATACTAAAGAAATGGAGAGAACCCAAGCAACTAAATTTCTAGGGATACTTATTGATGAGAACATCTCATGGAAATCACATATAGATATATTAAATACCAAAATATCAAAAAACATTGGTACCCTCTACAAAGCTAGTTCTATACTGTCTCCTGATAATTTAAAGTTTCTATACTTCTCCTTTATACAAAGCTACTACATATACGCTAATGTTGCATGGGCGAGTACTCATAAATCCAAACCAACCACACTATATCGAAAACAAAAACATGCTGCAAAAATAGTTTTTAATAAGGATAGACTTTCTCATGCTGAGCCACTTTTAAAAAATTTGAAAGCATTAAATATATATCAAATCAATATATTCCAAAATTTGTTACTTATGCTCAAATATAAACTTGGACTCGTTCCTTCTAACTTTTCAAAGAATTTTTTCCAAAATAGCAAAAATAGATACCATGCCAGAGGAACGGGAAACTTCAACGTACCTTTTAAAAAAACTCTCGCACTTTTCTATTTCGTACCGTAGTCCTTATCTATATAACAAATTAATATCAAAAAATGCTCAACTGGAAAAATCGAATAACTTAAATACTCTGAAAACGTTATTAAAAGATCTCGTTTTAAACACTAACAACTTTATGAATTTTTATTTACCCCAAAACGTTTAAAACGTGTAAAACTAACTTTGTTCCGAAACCAATGTAAACTCTAATAACTCAAAAAACTCTAAATAACTCAAAAACAACAGCAATAACAAAACGCAAAAACAAATAATAGGCTTATTTATCAACATTTTATATTACCTATTTAGCAAATCGTGTACCTACTTATATTTATGTGTATTGAAATAAAATTGAAAAATTAAAAACTTCTTTTTGTCTGCATTCTCTGTTTTTTGCATTTTTGATTTTTATTCTCATTCTGCCGAAAACCAATAACATTTTTTTTTTTTATTTGTAAATATAAACTTATTTTAAATAAAAGCATCCAAAAATATTAGTAGTGCATAGCGGTTTCTTGATGACAAGGCCGTCGCACAGTGAGTCAGAAAAGTGAAAAAACGGCAAAAGTTATATAACTATTATATATAATTATGTGATACATCAATATTATCGTATTTTGGGTCAAAAAATTAAAGTTTTTCATTAAAAATAATTTTTACGCGTACCTATGACGCGTAAGGCGCGCATACGCGTGTTACTGTCATTTACGCTCGTGAAATATAACCTAAATAAAATAATCGAATTCCTTGATCCAAAATACCATATAAAAGAATACCGCTTTTTTTTTAATCTAAATATTTCTTGTGCCCAAGGCTCGTCCTACTTACGCGTATACGCGTTAGAGACGTTTACGCGCACAATGACTGACTTAATTTAAAAAAATTAAATTCCTCAAACCAAAACATTTATTAATTAAAAAGAAAAACTGGTTCGAAAAATATTTTAATATTATATAATATTAAAATATATTAAAAACAAAATAAATATTTATCTTACCTAATTTTTCTTTCAAGAAAACAAAAAAAGAAAACCTAATACTAATAAAAAGGCTTTATTTCATTATTACAGCATTAACAAAGATAAAAACTTCAGGGGTAAGTGTTTTTCCATTTTCTACCTTGTATTTTTTAAAACAAGTGTTTGATATTACAGGATCACTTCTAATCAACAAGTATTAGTACTGGTTTTTCATAACATTCTTTCTAGATATCTTGGCTGTATGGTTATTATTATTATGTATTTCGCCAATAAGAAAAGTTTACAAGTTTATGCAATAAAAATATATAAATACATGGCTGGGGCAAGAAGAAGACAAGTTCTGTCTTATCACCAAGCCCCTATATGGTTTAATCTAGCTTTGCGAATTTCTTTATTTAGAGCCTCTTGTGACTCTTTAGAGAAGTAACCAATTGGCAGTTCTAATGCCTCAGATATCTGCACACCATGTTCCAAGATTTATGAACAGTTGGGGAAATCACATACCAGCAATAGTTTTTGAGTATAAGAGCTGTAGTTTCATAGCAATACTGGCCAAAACATTCAGAGTTCAACTCATAACAGGAGCATACTGCTATTAGGATTGTTCTCAATCTAATAATTACATCTACTGCCACTCCCGTTATATCAGCGAAAGTTTCAGCATTTTAAAATGCTCTTCTGGCAGTGTTTCCATCGTTAGTGTTGCTAAAACTCTGTTTGGGCATATCAACTATAAGACTTAGCTCTTCTCTAAACCTCAGTTGAATGTTCGTTTTTTTACTTTTTACTAATGCTTTTTCAGCAGCGGTTTTGGCAAAGTATTTTTTAATGTCTAATTTATATCCTAAATGTAAAATATATTCAAAACATCTGAGCCAGCAATGCAGAGTAGAAAGACCCATAGATAAAGCTTTTTCATTGATTGGTTTAGATCTGATCAATGCTGGGTTATTAAGTTCACTGGGGTTAGCTCCGCAAACATTACATGATTGCGAGGACAGAGTGTTAGTGAGGGCATTAACCACTTTACCATCAAACATGGTTAAATCTAGTTTGAACTTAAATGTGATAGTCGTATCCGGTTTGCCTTCCTCTACTTCTAACTTTACTTCAAACTTGACTAGTCTATTTATTTCTGCTTTTAAAAGTTCATATTCATTTCTTATCAATTCTTCCGTTTCTTTTTGATATCGGAGATGGAGGGGTCTACAGTAATGTGTACTAGAGGGCTTTTTATTTAACCATACATTTTTGTTCACGATGGTTAATTTAAGTGGAACAACAGCTACCTGGAAAAGACTTTGTTCATTAACTTGGGCTTCACCAATATCTGTATCAGTGTATTTTTGTTTATAGACACTTTGAATGGAGGCACCATCAAAACCACCTTTAAAATGAAGTAGACCTTTAAACCTCCCCCCAATTTCAGCAAACATTCTCATAGAGTCTTGGCATTCCGTAAAAGTTAATATCCTTGTCAGAGTATGATTAAACATACCCTGTAGAGAAGTTGAAGCAGATGTTTCTGTCACAACTAAACCCTCAGGATAACATTTGTGTCTCTCATTCTAAATTTCATGAAGGGAAGGATAAATATCTGCATTATGTATTATCAATGAATTTCTAATAATTTGATACTGTTCATCAGAAAGGTCACACTGAATTTTTAAGCTCAAGGCATCCTTCGGTTTTCATTTTTATCGGAAAATTTATCTTTTCGATTTTATCTTTTTCAGAGTTTGTAGCACTTTTCACAAGATCAACGAAGTCTTTTTTGCTAGGATCTCTAGTGGCTTTTTTTATTGAAGCTAATGCCAATGCTTCAGCAGGATGTTCAGCCAATTTGGCAACCTTAAACAAGAAAATATTTAATATTTAAGCTTGTAAACTATTTTTTTAACTGGGTTGAATTTAATTTATTTATTAATACCTTAGATCTTCTGCTTCTATCACATAAATCTTTCCAGTTCTTGCACATTCTACCTGAACCTGATGCAACATTTTTTTTGTTAACAGTAATATCTTTGTTCAACCAAGTTCGCTCGTGTTCTAAAAGTCTTGAGAAGGTTCTTGCATACTTCCGCAACTTTGATCGGAATTTACATTTAAATATTATTAAAGTTTTCTTTAAGATTTATCATTTCAGGTTTTTCAATACTTTCATAGTATAGACCCTCCAGTCTACAAAACTCACGTAGAAGAGCCTCGAGTAAGTTATGATGATTAATTCCTAACTCTTGAATTATAGGAACTAAATGTATTCTTTTCATGTTGAATGTAAGCAATGAACTCTTTTACGTTATTTTATACACAAGTTTTATTTTTAAAACATGCACTATGCCATCAAACGTTGCATATATTGGTTTTTGAGGTTTGATAATTAGCACCATCTGCATGAGCATGAGTTTTTTTACTAATAGGAACTAAATGTATAATTTGTGTAATGAATGAAAGCAATGAACTAATATTCGCTACTTTAACGGCAAGTTTTAATTAAAAACGAAAAAAAAACACAAAAAAACCGAAGTATTTGAAAGGTCTTATTTTAATTGGGGCAAGTTTGGGCAAATGATTTTTATTTTTTCTGCTTTCATATATAGCTATTAATGGGAAAATATTAAAACTACAATGGAATCTAGTGGAATCGTTTAGTTTTTAAACTAAACTCATAATTAAACTAATTTAAAAAAATCAATTTATGACACATTTTTGAGATCTCAGTAATGAAAAACTAAAAACAAAATTTATTGTCAAAAATGTTGTTAGTAGTTGCCAAACATCTTAAACATATGACTTCAAATTAAATTTTGAACTGTTTTTACCCATGTCAATCTTAAAAGAGTGACACAAAAGCTAGATTTTTTTGAACGAGTTTTCCGATAAATAAAATAAAATAAGTCTCGGAAAAAGGCGTATAAATTGGCGAAGTCTTGAAAATTGTTCACAAAAAAGTTAATTATTGACTTTTAGTGGTATTTAGTAACATTATAATTAAATTAATTAATTTCCAGCAATACTTTTTTTTTGGGGAGTTTTTTGCCGTTTTTTATGCATTTTTACACACTGTGCGACGTTTGGACGTACAATGTACGTACATTGTACGTGCTTGTGCCCGCTGGGCAACGATCCAGATACAATGTCAACAAAAAATAATATCAGAAGCTGTTCGAAAAACTTGAAAAACGAGTTGTTTAATTAATTAAATATAATTTAATTTTTTATTTCTATATCAAAGCTTTAATATTTTGTTTGATAAAAAAGAAGTAACTTTATTCCTATTTTTAAAAGAAAGCACTGTTTTTAAAAGAAAGCACTGCAAAATTTTTCTAATTCTACTATATAATTTGTTATTTATATAATTTATTATAATTTCAGTTGCGAATTTTTAAGTCAAAATTGAGATAAGTTTGTTATCTTATTAATAGTAAAAATTAATATATATATATATATATATATATATATATATATATATATATATATATATATATATATATATATACATATATATATATATATATATATATATATATATATATATATATATATAAATTTTTAATGTTTTATTTGAATTAACTTAAAAAGGAAAAGTTATCAACTATAGTTATTGATTTTAATCTAAAGAAACAGGTTTTTTTTATCTAATTTAACTATGCTGAATTAAATTATGCTTATATAAAACTGGTGGGAAAAAGGGAAACAAAATTTTGATTAATTTTATATCTAAAATAATACAGCAAGACTTGAGAAATATTGTACCGTCTAACAGCGGCTTAAGTACTTTTAAGTAAATAAATTTGTTTAGGATTCTTATTTGAAACATGTTTCTAAATTTAACTGTACCTAAAAGTATAAAACTGAAAGTGAATCAATGTGACAAATTTTTAAATGCGTCTTTTTTTTTTAATAATTAAATTTGAAAATCGTTATTTGTAGTTTAAAACGAAATAAGTGGCAAAATTTAACATAATTTAACTAAAAAAAAAAATTAAAAAAAAACGTTAAGTCTCAGTTATAGTTTAATTGCAACCAAACTTAATCGTCAAATTGAAGTCTCTTCACCTTTTTAACATGTGCTTGAGAACATGAAAGTTGTATTTAAGAAATTGTAATATGTAATTGAGAAATACAACATGTATTTTAGAACTCATAGTATGTAATTGTATGTAATTACAAAATATAAATAAGAAATCGTAATATATTAATTGTGAAAGTCCTCTTGAACATGAATTTAACTAAGTTAAGCTTATCAAATTTAGTATCTGTTTGCAACCGTAGTATACCATGTATGCTACCGTAGTATGCACCAGTAATAATAATTGAATTGAAAGAACGTTGTGTTTTATACACACTATGACACGAAAAACTATTATAAAATCTGTGTCAAGATGTATTTCACCACATTTGTTTACATCCGCTTCTTGAAAAACCAAATCGAACTTGTCGAATTTTTCAGCATAAAACGCATAGAACCAATCAATCTAGAGACCCCCAGTACTCTAAAACCGATATAATTTTTTCCCTACTGTGATTTTTGAGCTCATTATATCAATTTTATAACAAAAAGTTCAATATTTTACCTTTTTAAATATTGGCGGAAATGTAAATAAATTAAATAAAAATGAAATATGAGGCCAGCAAGACAATTTTCCCAAATTTTAATTTCTTAACAATTTATATTAGTCAATTGACATCATATATTGAAATAAGAAGAAGAAATTGAAAATTTAATTTTTTGCTTGCTTTTTTTCAAAGTGTTTTTCAAGAAAATCCATTTAAAAGCAGAACATTTTTTTAACACTTACTTTACACAAGCAGAAAAACACTAGGTCGAACTTGGCCGCACCTGATCTACTTCAAATTAAATTTTATATATATAAAAAAAAATTTACAACCGAATTTTCTGTGCACACTTAAGCGTAGTAGTTGCTAGGCTTTTTGTTGTAAATGATACCTAATTGTATATTTTGCTTTAAAAAGCTGAAGAAGACGCGTAAAGAACAATCTTAATCATTTAAATCTTGTTTGAATAGCACTTTTAACGTAATTGTGAAAAGTTATGAAACAATTTATGAAGAAGGATGGTAACAAATAACATTAAAAAACATTAGCATTCACTGCAAAAGGACATGTTTTTTTTACTTACTGGTTATCAACAAAGAAAAAAATTCAAAATGGCTCTTAAAAATTTTACATCTGCACAATCAAAAGATATTTTGGAAATTCATGAAAATACTGTTATAAAGATGTTTAATGGCACAAGAACTCAGGAGTGGGCTGGAGCCGGCTCGGTCCGGCTCTAGCCCACTTCGAGTTCCACTCGGTCCGGCTGTTAAAATTTTTGAAACTCGGCCGGCCGCTTGTTAAATTAACCCTAAAACCAAAATTAAGCCATATTAATAGTATGTTTATGCAAAATATGCACATCGCGCTGATGTGCACACACTCGCAAACATATCATGTGCGCAACACAATACACACATCATGTGCGTGCGTAAAATACGAAGTGCTTGGCTCCTAACATAAAATACGAAGTGCTTGTGAGTGAGTCACAAGCTATGAAGCTTCGGCACACTACACATGGTATCGCCCGCTTTATTAATTCCTTCGTTACTTGTTACAACTTTATTATTTTTATAATTTGTTTGTTTTCTACAGATTATATAGGGAATGCAAATTTTAACGAAAATAAAAAAATCGGAATTCGGAATTCGAAAATAAATCTTTTCGGAATTCGGAATTCCAATTCAATAATATTGAGTTATTGTTTTATTTGTCTAAAATATGCTTTAAAGAAGCAGATATCGCAGATCGAACTTCTATACAAAAGTTACCAGCAACTGAGAAGGCTCGCTCAGACTCCACCCTCAATGGCGAAATCAAAATCAAAAACTAGTAGACGCGTTATTCGAAGAATTTCATTTCAGATTTAATTCTTGAATTAAAGCTCCGACTTGTAAATTGTAGAGTTGAGCTGGACGGTGTGTTGTTCAATAGATTCAATTGAATTTGATTTTGCAACTTTTGCATTAATGTTCAGGGCTTAGTTTTTGTTTTCTAATGCTTACCTAATTATTGATCTAAATAAATCAATACACACCGCTCCAGGGTTGGCGCGAGTAGGTGTCACGTGAATAGGTGTCACGGCCTTGCACCGCACTAATGCAGTGCAAGGCAGGCACGAGTGTATTCAAATAAACAAACACTGTTCCAAATCTTAAAATATTACAGCAAATGAAATGAAGAAATGACACTTTTAACTGCAATTTAGGAATGTTTTCTCTGTCTACTTACAGAATTTAGAACTTATAGAATATCTTCTTATAGAATTAGAATGTAGAACATTTATATGAAACCAAACAAAAACACAATTTAAAAGTTGTATAGAGCACGAATAAATAAATTTTAATTTCGGAATTCGCTGGTAAAATTTTCGGAATTCGAAACTATATTATGAAAACGAATTCCGAAATTCTCGAATTTCGAATTTCGAGATGCAATCCCTAAGATTATATTTACTATAAAAACTTACTTTGTTTACTGTATTGACAATACAAAATACAATTAATTAGTCTAATTGCTAATGTAAGTTATATAAGTAAAATTAAATTTTCAGTTTACATAAACAAACAATTGTAAATTATCATTTGTAAATAATATAAATTCATTAATTTAAAAATTGTGTGAATATAATGGCAGTATTTAAATTTTAGATTTTTTTTTATTAAAAAATGAAGAGAGTGCAAGGAAATTTATTTTCCTTTGCAAATGTCAAAAAAACAAAACTCAATAAAGAATTACTTGAGAAAACAACAAGTTCTGCAGATATTGAACCTATACAATCAATTTCAAACAAAACATCAGCTTCATGTTCATCAGCATCATCTACAATATCATTAGAATCATGCACAGTACGCAATAGTCAACTACTAGATTGTTGGACAGAATTACAAGTGAGTTTGTTCACAGACCAATATAAATGGTTAGTGGTAAAAGATGGCAAATTAGGTTGTAAAGACTGTTCAAAGATAAAAACCTTAGGAATAGAAAATAAAAAACATATTCACGTATAAAATAAGTGGATTTCATGTTTAATAACTCCTAATGGAACTAAAAAAAACACAAGGCAAATTTCTCTACGCAAAAAAATTAAAGAACATTCCACTTCATGCTCACGTTTAAAAATTCAAGAAACAATTATTCAATCTAACAAACAAGTTTTACCAAATGTAGTTAAAATATTCAATTCTGAAGCAATTAACATTACTATAAAAATTTTCAACACAGTTTATAGTCTTGTTAAACGAAACAAACCATTGTCTGATATAGAAGCAGCTTTGGAATTACAAGAAAAAAATGGTGTTAATATAGGTAATTGTTTACATTCCAGACGCACTGCCACTAGATGATTCCATATGCGACATTAAACAAGTAAATCATTTAAAAATATTTTTAGACAAAATATATGCAATATATCATCAGTCAAATAAAAACCAAGCCGAATTGGAAACTATTTCTAGGGATTTGAACCTAGAAATAATGAAAATTGGTCGCGTTTTTGGACCTCGTTGGGCATCCTGTAGCTTACGAGCAGCTACTGCTGTGTGGAGAGCATACCCAGCGTTGTATAAACATTTTATCCAGTCCAAATCAAATTCAGGAATAGCCAAAAAAATTAGCTAATACACATTTTATTGAAGATTTAGCTTTAATGATAGATATCTTTGAAGAATTTTCAATACTATCCAAGGCGCTACAATCAAGAAAAATTACCATATCTAAAGCTGGTCAATTAATTAAGCGTTCAATAAGAGTTATAGGACTACAAACAAGAATGATATTTTTGGTATCTATGAAAAAAATGTTCAAAATTTAATTTCATTAAATGAGTTCAAATGCGTACCATTTGATAAATTTGTGTTTCTTCCCAGAGAGCAATTATTAGACAGTGTGGCAAAGAATATGAAAGCATGACTTTTATCGACTAGTCATATAAATATGGATGAGGATAAGAATAAGAAAAATGACACTGATAACTATGAAAAATTTGTGCAGCTCTTCGGGATTTTAGATCCTTCTACCTGGTCATTAAATAAAATTATGTCATCATGGCTAGAAGGTGAAGACATGGTTAGAAAATGATGTCAAATTTTAAAGTTTAAAGTAGATGTTAATAATTTTTGTGACTTTGTAGATGCAAACATACTGCCGAAAAATGTTCAGTTACCTAATTCAATTTTTAGGCCTAAAAAAATAGCAAGCACAATTGCTATTCGCAGTTCAGAAGCTGAGAGAGGTTACATATATCCAATCTAATGGCAATAAATTTATTGGGGAAACCAATAGCAAATTTTGATGCCATTTCTTTTGTTACATCTTGGATGAACCAGAATCACAGGTTAGCAACTGAAACAAGGGTAAGAAGAGGGCAAAATAATGATGTTTCTGCAAATGAACAAGGCATATGGACTCTGCATTAATTAATTAATTAGGCATATACATAGCGTAGTATGTTAAATTTGGAATTTATCAGTTTTATTGTGCAATAAATATTTTGTTTAGCTATTTTGTGCAATAAATGTTTTGTTTTGTTATATATATTTTATACTGTACAAATATTAATGAAGACAATGTAAGGGAGAACGGGGTGAGATGGGACAAAAAAATTTACTTGCGTGCTGCGCTTTAAATTTTCCACAAAAACCATACAAATCGGTTTATAACTATAGTCCAATGAATTGTCATGTTAAATTATTGCAAAACCCGTTATTTAACCATCAAATTAAGTTCAAGGGCTTGGTTTTTTAAAGTGACACTGTTTGTCCCATGTCACCCCATGTTGGGGTGAAATGGGACAATAGTTGGGGTGAAATGGAAAAAAAATAGAAACTAATCATTTTAAGCATTATTTTATTGTTTATTCTACTCCTTATAAAAAATAACAATATACAAAATTTATTTATGTTTAACAAAAATAAAATACCATTCTAAATGCATTTGCAACTTTGTTCAACAGGTTGCTTGATGTTTAAATTGAGTCAAAATTACGTTGATGTCTGAGGGGGTAACTTTTTTTCTTTTTCTTATCTTTATCTTCTTTTTTTCTTTTACATTTTGATAAACTTTTAACTAGTTCATTTCTTGTTGGTGTGTCAGACAATACCAGATACCTAGAACATTTCCTTTTTGCATTTTTTCTCTTTACCACCCTTTCAGCCACTTTTGGAAATGGCCTTATATCTTTTGCTGTTTAATTGTAGGCAGGAGTGCTGATTTGCTGTTTCTTTTCATTAATAACTTCAGATACAATACACAGTGGTGTGCGGATTGTTTGTTTGTCGGAATTGTCATTTGCTGGAATTGGTCGAGCAGATACATTAGAACATAAAAAGTTGACATCACTGAAAACATATGGATCGTACGGGAAAATGCCAGCTGCTTTAAAACCATTTTCAATGTTTTGGAAAGTAAAGGCTCTCGTATAAGCTATTCCTAAATTATCAGAAATGTCATATATCGTCATAGGAGTATTTGGATGTGCCTTTAACCATGAATCACATGCTGAATTGTAAAATTTCTTTAATGGCCCAAATACTGATCTGTCAAGTGCTTGGAGTTTGCGGCTGCAATGGGGTGGCAATGTCAAGAATACAACATTGCTTTCCTTAGCTTTATCCATCAGATCAATCGATATATGAGTTTTGTGGTTGTCCATTATTAAAAGTAATGGATGATCCTTGCTAGGATGTCCATACTCCACAAAATGATCAAACCATTTCAAAAAAATTTCTGTATTTATCCATCCACGAGGATTAGCATTACCTTTTTTACCTGTTGGTGCGCCTTTAAGCATATGGCTACGAAGGTGGACACGAGGAAATATAAAAAACGGTGGAATAAAATTTCCAAGGGCATTAATGCAATCCACCATTGTAACTAGGGCTCCCCTTTCAGCAGAAGTCACCTGTCCTATTTGCTTTACTCCTTTACCAGCAATCACTTTCACTGGCTTATGAACAGTTGTCAGACCTGTTTCATCAATATTGTAAATGCAATCAGCAGAAAAGTTATTACGCTTCTGCACACTAGCAAGGTTTTTAAAAAAAGTATCTACATTTGTGCGATTGAAACTAGTTGTTCGAATAGATAATTTTGTACGATTTAAGAATAAATAAAACCATTCACTCTTTTTCCAGTTTTCTGGTATTTTAATCATTTTTAATTGCATGTTAGTATGCAAGTTGCTTTGTTTCTTTTGCATTAAGTCCATAATGCATACTAGATGCTTGACAAAGATATATTGAAAGTTCATCTTCTTGTGTCTTATTAAAAATATATTTATGTTGTTCATCAAAGTATAAGTTACTGTAAGAAGTTTCTTTATTAACCTTTATTTTCCGCTGTAAACTTGATTTTGAAATTGTATACTCTTGTGCAGCTGCTCGTAGTAATAAACTGCCAGATTCGACACTCATCGCAGCAGCTTTTATTGTATAAGCATCAGGCTTTAACCGACTTGTCACTCGTTTGTACTTTCTTGGCATCTGAAAAATTATTACTCATATTACTCACTCCATTATTATAAAAAGTTATGCTCTTTTTAATTACATTAGCCTAAATCCAGATTAGGCTGTAAACTTTAAATTTATTTTAATGAAAATAAAACAGTATCACAACCCTATAAAACTTATAATGTGATTAAATTTAATAAGGCTAATAGTGAAGAACTTTATTTAAAATGAATTTAAAATACAAAAATGATTGTCATTAAAGCAATACTTACTGTGAAAGATGTCTTCAGGACAAAGTAACAAAGAAATCCAATATAGTTATTATTATTTTCTATGATAAAAAACACTTTACTATAAAGTAAACATTGAAATCTTATCATAAACATAAACAATTTCCTGTTCACTTGAATTTTTTACAAAAATATTGATTATAAAAGTTAAAGTACAGTAAATTAAAAAAATGATAAAATTGAACAGAGTCCCATTTCACCCCAATTCTCCAGTCCCAAGTCACCCCATCACTAATAGGTGTGAGAAAACCTTTATTTTATATAGTTCTCGTAGCCATATGCTAATCATATTTCTTCAGTAGTTAAATAAAACAATAGTGAATAATTAAAAACCATAAACATAAAAATATATGCAAACAACACGTAAATATTTAATATTAATGATGTCTTCAAAATTCAGGAAAATTGTTAGATTTTTAAATATTCGCAAATAATCCGAAAAAAAAAATAATTCTGAAACTTAAAAAACGCAATAATATGAAGAAACTATTGCAAACTTATAACATATATAAAAAACTTTTGCTTTATGAAATTTTTCACTGAGATATTGCCAAGTCCCATTTCACCCCATGTCCCATCTCACCCCGTTCTCCTTATCGCATTTACCGTTTTTTTTTTGAAATAATAGCAAGCCGGTTGTTTAAAATTTGGCAGCCCACCCGTGATAGAATTAAAAAACTTGAAAACAAATTAAACTCAGTAATTGACGAGAACAAGGAACTGAAAAAGAAATTACACGAACTTAATAAATCTGTTGAACTTGTGAGTAATAATTATGATAAAATTGCTGATCATGAAACATCAAAAACATCATTGATAAATAAATATGCAAATACTAACATGATTATCAAATCGACACCCAGTAAACATTGAACAGTCGGTAAATAGTTGGCCCGATCCTAATAACCAACTATTAGCTACAGTTGGGCCAACAGTTGGCTATTTAGTTGGTACCGTGAAAAAAACGTAATGCTTTTACCAACACTTAGCCAACTGTTTTATAAACTATTGGCTAAGGGTTGGGTCGTTAATGGTACAGTTGGTACCATTCCTGGCCCAACTATATGATTTTTTTCGCGATGTTTTAAATATGCTTTTGCACTTTAATTGAAAGTGAAAATGTTATAAATGTTTACAAATAATTTTACAACTTGAGGTGATGGTGAAAAACGAGTTGCATATTTGAAATCAAGATGATAAATGTTATACAAAAAAAAATTGTTTGCTCGGCACCAGAAAAATTTTTTTTTGTTGACCTGTGTAATAATACAGTAATAATCATTGAAATAATAACAGTAGTAATAGCAATAAAAACTACAACTATAATAATAACAGTAGAAATTTACAACAGTAGCAATAATAAAAAAAACTAGCAGTAAGCAACCCTTAATAGGGGTTATGAGTGATTAAATCATTAATAACAAAAACGCGTTGGTAACTTGATATATTATTTAAAAAATTAAATACAAATTTATCTATAAATAATATTTTATTTGACTCCCTATCAGCAATATCATTGCTTATAGTTAACGACAGAAAGACCGCATTAACATCAGTTAAGTTCTTTTTAAAATCTGTCACAACACAGGTACCAGAAAATGGAAGTCAAGTAAAGCCTTAAACTTAAACTTCTTTTTTTAAGTTAAACTTAAAAAAAGAAATAAAAAAAATTTACAATTTGCAATTAAAAAAATATTATTTGCATTTTATTGTTAGTAGAATTAGGATAATAATATAACAGAAAATATAAAGAATAAAAAATAGCTATAACAGCCTAGGTCTATCAACACACAATACTGTCTCCCGAGTAATTAAAAAAGTTTATTTAATTCTCCCTCTCATCTAAGAGAGAGAGAGAGGGAGAAAAAGTAAGTGTTTCCAAAGCAGCATGTTAAAAAAAGTAAAAAAAAACACGCAATAAACCACTAAACAAAATTATTTTTACCTTTGTTTTAATTTCCAGCATTTCTTATTTAAGCTCCAGCTTCTCTCTAACTGTTGACTAATGATTAATAGAGTAAATTTCACATCATATTAAATTTACAAAATTAAAACCATGTTTCAACAGTAAGCAAACTAATCAAGTGATGACAAAAGCAACTAAAAAAAAAAGGAATATATTTAATTATTATATTTGAAATTGTAAAAAAATTAAAAATCATTTAAATTCAAAACTGTTATTAGTTACTATAAATAGTAAAATTCATACTTTGCTTTGTTCTAAATTGTCTAAAGTAAAATCAAATTAACAGACATTAACACTGCTTGACATTTAATTCTGGCAAGTAAGTTTTCTGCTCGCTGGGTATAAAACTTACTTGCCAGAGTTTTTATTTCTTACATTTCCACAACGATTAACTTCATCTTGCCTAGACCTATCTCTTTTACTTAAATACAACTATTTTCAAGTTGTCTATTAATATTTACATTAATAACTTCTTTGAGCCTAATACTATCCACTCTAATTTCACTATTATCATTAAACATGTTGCCAGTAACCAAATACGCCATGGCCTAGGGGCCCTGCGTAAAAAGGGGTCCCAAAATCGAACTGCAACAAAATGAAATTTTAATTTTTCGAAAGTGCATGCATTTACATTAAAAAGCAACTGTGTAAAAAAATTTTCCTTTTTTATTTTTCTAAATATTTTCTTGAATAAAGACGAAAATTAAACAAAAAGCATTTTGCAACATTTTGTTCATTAGTATGAATAATAACTTTAACGAACAATTAACTCAACAATTTTATTTAACATTTGACATTTTTTTAATAACATTACGTTTTTTTATTAAAAGTTCAACCAAGAAACTAAAATATTATTTCCTAGAATTACTTAGTTCAACTTATCAAACCAAGAAAATAACTATAATTAGGGCTGTTTTTCTAATTAATTAAGGTTTACAATAGTAGTAAACATTTATTTGCAAAACACCCTGATTAATTTTCCAGATTGATATTAAAAACGGTAGTCGATAATTTTTATTATTTGTGCATATGTTTTAAAATATTCGATTTAAAATAATATGAATGCGTTTATTTTAAGAAAATTTTTTTACGCTTTTTAAAGTAAAATATCTTAGTAATCGAAGAAAGCAATTGTTTTAAATTTTAAATTGCATTTAAACTTAAGCAATATTTTAGACGCTTTTAAGTAAAGTAAATAAACGCGCTGGGAAAAAAGTTATCATAAATTTTTAAGGTTTGTTTTCCTGTTTACTTTTAACAAACTTTCGCTTATTTATGTAGGCTATTTTAATTAATTTTAATAATAAAAAATAGTGGAGTGTTATCTATAAGTAAAATCAGTGCAAGTAAACAATAGCAATTAAAATAACTAAATGTGTTCATTTTCAGAACCTTTTAACAGAAATGGGAAGAAGCTATGAAAGTGGAGCTGCAAAAAGAAAGTAAAAAAATAAATAGAAAAAAAACATAAAGAAACATCGAAAACTTGATAGTTTTTTATTAAAAGCAGAATGTCATGGTAATTCACCAACTTCAGCTAATCTTGCAAACAGTCGTATAAGTAAAGAGGCAAAAATATTGGATTTTGTACATGACTCAATTAATGAAACCCAAACTTTAAATCAGCAATCAGAACTCAATAAGGATAGAGTATGTTTCCCTATCGACTTGCCATTGAATAGGAAAAGTGATCCAGCACTTTGGGAAATTCTTTCAACTAAGGATATACAATTTTGGATAGAGAACGGTCCGTTAAAATGTCAAAATGCAGATTATGACTTTAAACCCTCTAAAATGATGTATTAAGGTCGCAATCGATATTGCTCAAAAGGCTTATTAATGGGGAAAAAAGTAAATAGTGAAATGTAAATAGAGAATGGCTCATATATTCCCCAGCGTTAGGTTGTGTATTCTGTTTTGTCTGCAAGCTTTTTGAACCCTCAAAATGTGCTTTAGCTTCAACGGGATATAAAGATTGGAAAAATTCAGGGGCATCAATTCAGGGACATGAACACTTATCAGACCGCAGAAAAGCTGCATTAGCATACTTTCACAGAAAAAATAACAAGGTTATTTTAAATGATCAACTTCCTAACAAAATTTGCAAAGAAAAAACTACTGGAGAGAGGTTGTAAGAAGAGTTATAGCTGTAATTTGATCATTGATCAAATTACAGCTATAACTCGCATTAATTGAAAGAAACTTAGCTCTTAGAGGTTTGAATGAAAAATTTGGGTCTGAGAGCAACGGGCATTTTATTGGTCTGCTTGAGTTGACTGCTCAGTTTGATCCTTTATTGGCCGAACACACAAAAAATTATGGCGACAGTGGTTCTGGAAAAACAAACTACCTCTCAAAGAATACATGTTTTGAAATAACCTTATTGATGGCAAGAAAAGTTTTGCAATCAATCAGCGACGATGTTTTAAAATCTAAATATTACGGATTATCAGTAGATTCAACAACTGATGCGAGTCACAAAGAGCAACTATGTGTGATCTTGAGGTAAATTGATCAAATTTCTAATGAACCTATTGAAAGATTGGTCAACTTCATTCACATCGATAATCACACCGGGGAAAATTTAGCAAAGGCAACCGTGGACAGCAATATGCAATATGACTGGAAAATATAAAGGAATGAAAACTAGAATTTTGGAGTTTAATAAGCTAACAAAATTCTTACCATGTTCATGTCATTCTCTTAACTTGGTAGGAGAGGCTGCTGTAAATTGCTGCATTGAGGAAATCAATTTTTTTGGATTTGTTCAAGAACTGCTCAAGTTTTTCTCTGCTTCTACAAAGTTGTGGAGTGTGTTGGAACAATTCGCAAGTAGTTCATTGAAATCACTATCGAATACTCGGTGGAGCGTTCATGCCGACTCGGTCAAAACCATTCACCAGAATTACAATAAATTAATGGAAGGATTGGTCAAAATCAATTAGTGTGAAAGTTTTGAAACATAAAAAAAGAACTGCGGCTGGAAATTTACTATCGAAAATGGAAACTTTTGAATTTGCTTTACAAACAATAATATAGGGATCAAATTATGCAACGAATGAATGCTGTTTCCTAATCATTGCAAAGTGCAGCTATTACTCTAGATACATGAGCTGGACTTTATTCATCTCTTAGAGATTATCTTCTTGGATTAACTAGCACATTCGATTTAATAGAACAAGATGCAAAATTATTGTTACCAGACATAGATTATTTACAAAAGAGACACCGTAATAAGAAAGCGCTGCTAGGTGAAAACCCATCAGAAGAACCTTAAGTCTACGTGAAGAGTTTAAGACAATCGTTTTTTTAAAAACTTTCAATAATCTTACTACAAATTTAAAAGAAAGAGCTCAATGCTATCAGTAACTGAATGACAAATTTGTATTTTAAATAGATACGAAATTCCACAAAGATAAGCTGAAGACATGCGTTAATCGTCTGGTGGAAGACTACACGGAAGATATTGATGATAATTTATATGCAGAAATTGAACATCTAAATCTGTATTTGAAATCTGTATTTTAATACTCAAGTTCCTGAATTGTCCCATTTGTTTTTGTACAAACTTATAACGGAAAAGTAAATGGAGGCTACATTTCTAAATACTGAAATCATTCTTAGGAATTTCAAATGTTTCATAATATCCAACTGCTCTGGAGAAAGGTCATTTTCAAAATTAAAATTAACAAAAAATGATTTGCGATCAACTACGTCACAAAAAACGCTAAACAATTTTGCATTATTATCAAGCAACGCAGACAAAATGAAGTCAATTATTATAGATTTATTGATTAAACATTTCCTTAATAAAAAATACAGAAAAAAGATTATGTAGATTTTATAAAATATTAAAAAAATTGAAATAAAACTTTTAATTACGCTAGACTAAGATTATATTTTTTTAAACTAACATATTACTTCTAAATATGGGGCCGCAGGCTTTTTTTTGGCCTAGGGCCCCTAAAACTGTAAATCCCGCTCTGCCAGAAACATTACTATTGTTAAATCTGAATAATAAAAAAATGTCAAAGAATCTTACAAACTGTAATCTTTTCTAATCTAAGACTACATTTAAACTTAAGATTTATTGAAATCCATATCTTTTTATGTTTATATACATCAGTCGTTTATTAAAAAAATTAAACAATATTTATTTACATCAATTATTTTTAATTTAACAAAAAATCTAGACTACAATGCTCAAAATTATTTAAGTAAGTGATCAACAAATTAATGACTGTAATTTGTTGATCACTTTTGTGTCAACAAAATACAGTCAGTTTTTCATGTTAAATGCATAAAATATATATCAATATAAAATAAATCCAATATAAAATAAATAAAAAATAGTAAACTTACTCAAATCAGTACCAGTTATACTGTCTGAAGTGACAAAAAAACACTTCAGTTCATTCCAATTGCACTAAAAAATAGCTTTCAGCTCTTTCCAATTGCACTAAAAAATAAAACAAAACTTGCTTAACTAAGTTGCCTAGTTCTTAAGATTCTGAAAACAAATAAGAAAAAAAACCCAAAACAAACAAACATTTATTTATTAAAACTAATATATTTAAACGAATTAAATTAAACAAAGAGTAACATCAATTCTTCTCACAGGATAAGAAAAAATTTTCGGCTCAAATTTGCTTGCAGACCTTGCTTGTAAAATCATGTGAATAAGAAACACATTTAGAAAAGCCAAGAAACTACTAAAAAATGACATATGCAACATTGAAGTTTAGACGTCAACCGGACTAATTATTAGTAGATGTTTTTAAAAAATTCATACAAATTTACAATACTTTGTTCTTCTATACCGCATAAATCCATCATACGATAAATACGAAATGAAAAAATGTAACGAATAAATAACACAAAGAAAAAGATATCATATATGAATCGAAAATCAATGTATTGATAGATTATTGTCAATAGCAATAAGGGCATAGAAGTAGTCGTTTAGGAAAATGCTAAAACTAATACCATATAAGCTATACCTACATTTATAGATTCAGTCATTCTCAAACACAAAATGCATACATATAAATTATTATATTATAACATAAATATATGTATATATATATATATATATATATATATATATATAT
Source organism: Hydra vulgaris (assembly GCF_038396675.1). Taxonomy (NCBI): domain Eukaryota; kingdom Metazoa; phylum Cnidaria; class Hydrozoa; order Anthoathecata; family Hydridae; genus Hydra; species Hydra vulgaris. The sequence goes on along the minus strand of NC_088932.1, from coordinate 61,013,558 downwards.
ATATATATATATATATTTATATATTAGAATATAATAACTTATATATATATATATATATATATATATATATACATATATATATATATATACATATATATATATATATATACATATATATATATATATATATATATATATATATATATATATATATATATATATATATATATATATATATATATATATATATATATATACGTGTGTGTATATACAGCAGACATGTGTCTCGCCAACAACTAAACTGCTTGCATTGCACCACACTGCTTTAGAACTGTTTTTGACGTTCCATGGCCAATGAACGGGATCTTCCTTTGTAAGTCTTGCATTTAAACTGCTTACTAATTTGACAACACGTTCGTTCATTAAAGAGTCCCATCTACAATAACTCGAAGCCTTTTTTAGATAGCTGTACGAAGGGCGCCACCAATTTGCTATTGGAAAATGTCCGGTCAGCTGTCCGCGCCAAGAAAAGGTTTGCTGACGTGTCATTTTTCCTTCAGAAACTTTGGGTATGGTGTCACGTTTCTAACGGACTTGGTTGCATTGTTTGTACACTCGCAATCCAAGCACACGACCATTGACAAGTTTTCTGGGAACTTAGAATGCAAGCCATATTTTTTCAATAATTCTTAAACTCTGCAACTTGACATTATGTTACTAATAACAATGATGATCAATAAACAAATCCGTCTCAGACTAGACTAACTTGTCTAATGATAATACCCTTTTTAAGATTTTAGTCATTATTTTGAGCGCCACATTTAAACCAAAACCCAGTCTTGTTAGACAGTAACGCTGTCCTTGATATTGCACAAATTGATATTTCCATAATGCTTTGTTGAGACGCATCTGCAGGTACGCTTTCTTTAAATCAATTTTCTCAAGATTTTCTCCCAACTTCCTCCAGTTGCGAAGTTTGGTACTGCAAACATTGCTATCTGCAGCATGACTGGATACAAATCGATTTAGCTCCTGGTAGTTCATCACCGGATGTACTTTTAATTTGTTTGTTGAACTACTGTCATCAATGGAATGATGCCATTACATCTCCCTTCAATTGGTTTCAGCCATTCCTGTGCTATCCATTCACTTATTTCCATTGCGTACTCACTTTTAACGTCCTCAGAGATATGATAGTTTGGAATTTTGTTTGTTAAAGTTGGTGGTTCCATCAGCCATTTCCAAGACACGCTTCAACTGCCATTTTTGAGTTCTGCAACGAACTCTTTATCAATCAGCTTTAGAATAGTAGGCGAGGAAACTTCATTCGTTTTTTCTTGAGAAACTGCAGTAGCACCGTTAGCTAGTCGTTCCACATTGAAGTTTATGATTTCGCCGTCTCACCCGACTTGGTCACCTCCAAGCAGTCGTATTGCGTCTATACCAAGTAGCATTTGAAATTCGGGAACAATGTCTGCAACCAGGCATTCCAAATAAATGGTGGTATCATTTATAGAAAGATAAACAAAAATCTGGTGTTTTATATCAATTGGGTTTCCATTCATCAAAACAACCTTTTCTCTTGCGTGTTTGCTTTTATTTTTCTTCCATTAAAATATACGCAGAGAGTTGGCGGTTGTAAGTTTTGAGGGAAGCTGCTCGCACAAAAACGGGTGGCTTCCCTTCCATGTTTTTTGAGTTCGCCAGGTGATTGTCCATTCCACACACAAAGCAATTTCTTCGCTACAGTTTCGACTGATTTGTTTATTCTCGTCGCAACAGCAGCAATTTATGGTCTTTTTTCCGCGTCCTTGAGGAACCCAAAGTACGATATAATAACAGTATTGGATAAGCATAATTATTGTAGAGCACGGACTACTTTGGGTGAAATTTAGGTTTGAGGGAAAAAAATTAAAAAAAAACAGAACTATCGTAGTAAAATTTTTAAACTATAAAGACAAATTTGCGATTTCGGATAAGTTTGTAAAAGCGTAACTCTGGAATGAAAAATTGTTTAACAACGAGGGTTTCAGTGCACGTACAATGGAAATAAGACGAAAGTTATTTACAGAAACAAAAGAGCTACGAGGCAAAGGAAAGAATGCTAAAGTTGTTTATAATAAACTAATCACACGCGATTTTTAAGACTATTTTATTTTTATTATTTTCATTTTTTTTTTTAATTAATAAAATCTTAAAATGGACTAAACAAAGTAATTAATTTTGAATCAAGTTCATTTAACTTTTTACAAACTAATGATTTTATACTTGATAATGATTCGGATCCTGACTTAAATTATTTTAGCGAAGCAGGTGCTCTTCAAAACTGCTCATACTTTTATATAAATGAAATGAATAATTTTCTCCAACGGGATCTATTTAATGTTATTCATTTTAATATCAGAAGCTTAAAAAAAAATTTTGAAATTTTTTTATGATAACTTAAAGGAAACATTACATATTTTTAGCATTATATACCTCACAGAGACTTTGTGTAGCTCTGATGATGTATTAAATTCAAATCTCCACCTTCCAGGTTTTAATATAATTTCTTTACCGCGTAAAACTAAAAAACAAGGTGGTGGGGTTTTTTTTTACTTTAATGAATCCTTGCGGTTCATTAATAGGTCTGATTTAACTGTTTCCGATGATGATGATGAGGTTTTGAATATTGAAATTATAACCCAAAATTCTAAAAATATAATTTTGAGGTATAATTATTGCCAACCATATCTGGCGTAATAGAAAATTTTAATGAATTTTTGCAAAATGGTATAATTAAAAAAGATATACATGAAAAGAAGTTCAACTACATAATTGGTGATTTTAATTTAAATTGCTAGGATTACCACGCTAACAACAACATTAAAAAAGATTATAATCATATTTTTGAAAATGGAGCAATACCGTTAATAAACCTACTAGAATTACATCATCATCAGCCTCATTATTAGACAATATAACAACTACAGATATTTTTAACTTATCTATAAAAAAAGGCATAATTAAAAATGACGTCTCAGATCACTTTCCAATTTTTTTTTCTATAAACATAGACAACTTAAAACTGCTCCATCAAAATAAACTTCTCATTAAACGATTTTTTACAGAAACAAATTGTATAGCATTCAAGGAACAATTATCTTTACTTCATTGAATTCACATTAATGATTCTAACGACGCTAATTTAGTCTATAATTCGTTTTTAAAAACATTTTTTGAAGTATATGATATTAATTTTCCGAAATATAAAATATTAAAAAAATAGAAAGATCAAACGTCGCCATGAATTACAAAAGATTTCAAATAACGTTCTAAAATCAAGCAAAAGTTGTATTTCAAATACTTAAAAAACAAATTCATTCGAAAATAAAACATTTTACATGACTTATGTTAAAAAATTTAAAGTCCAAAAGAAAATGTTAAAAAAAAATTATTATATAAATTTACTAGAAAAACATAAACAAAATTCAAAACACACATCGGAACTTTTAAGAGAAATTACAGGCTGTAAGGAATCAAAAACAGACTCTGTACCAAATGCTATCAAAATTAATGATGAAATTTTTTATGATCCGCGTGTGATAGCTGATAAAATGAATACATTTTTTATTTTAGTTATTCGAACCGAAACGAAAAAAATTAATATTTTTAATTTTCCTTTAGTGTCTTGTCTAAATTCTTTTGAATTACCTTTTGATGAGTTTGGTAATGCATTAAAAATGCTTAAGTCAAATAAAGCAATCATGATGATATAAGCGGAAACGTGATTATTAACTCTTATGAAACCATAAAAAAATGTTTTTTATGGTTTTATACGAGTTGTTCAATTGATCAAGGAGTATTTCCTGATAAGTTGAATAAAGCAAAAGTTACACCAATATTTAAAGGAGGAGAGTTGTTGAATGTCAGTAATTACCGTCCTATCTCTGTTCTCACTGTTTTTTATAAAATTTTAGAGAGAATTCTTTTTAACAAAATTTTCCAACGTCTCTTTCAAAATAATATATTGTCTAAAAATCAAAATAGATTTAAGAAAAATAAAAATAACTCAATATATTACAGATTCATTTGAAAAGTCCAAATTTACTTTAGGCATTTTTGTTGACTTATCAAAAGCGTTTGATATGATTGACTGTAAAATCCTTTTCAAAAAACTAAAATGTTATGGTATTAAAGGAAATTTTCTTAAGGTAATAAAAAGTTATTTACACAATAGAAAACAATTTGTTCGTTTTGACCAATCATCGCGATCTCAATTTTTAGAAATAACTTGCGGAGTTCCTCAAGGATCTGTACTAGGACCTTTTCTTTTTCTTATTTACATAAACGACCTCTATGAAGCATCCAATTTGCTGACAGTTATGTTTGCTGATGACACAAATTTTTTTTTATCTCATAGCGAAATAACGATACTATCGTCTTGTATGGACAATGAACTAATGAAAGTTTCTCAATGGTTTAAATCAAACAAACTTTCTCTGAATATTGAAAAAATAAAATGGTCTCTTTTTCATTCTAACTCTAAAAAACGTCTACTTCCAATCGAGCTTCCTCCTCTTCTTTACAACCGAGCTTCCTCCTCTTTTTATTGATGGCGTTCTAATTAAGAGAGCAACATGTGCAAACTATTTAGGGGTTTCAATTGATGAAAATCTCACATGGAAAAAACATATTGAAAACATTACCTGCAAAATTTCGAAAAGTATAGGTATATTATATAAAGCAAGAAGCATGTTAAATAAACATATTTTAACTTAACTATATCACTCATTCATTCATTGCCACATAAACTATGCAAATGCGGCTTGGGGTAGTGTCAATTAAAGTAAATTAGAACCTCTTCTTCTCCAACATAAACATGCTGCACGTCTTCTTAATTTTAAAGACCGTTTTTCACATGCTAAGCCTCTTATTATTGAAATGAATATTTTAAATATATTTCAACTAAATATTTTTAATGTACTGTGTTTTATGTTTAAACTTAAAACTCGTACAGCTCCGATTTCTTTTCACAATTTATATTCCTTAAAAGAAAAAAATAAATATAATTTACGGAAAGATAATTTCCTTTTACCAATTTAGGCAAGTTTTGTATTTCTATTCGAGGGGCGTTTCCATGCAACAATATAGTTTTAAAACATTTTGATTTTTCTCAAGACTGGAACTTTTCCGCATTTAAAAAGAAATTAAAAAATATCATTCTCTCTATAGAAAACATACTTATATATTTTTAAATTTAATTATTTTGATTTATTTATAATGTTTTTAGGAATTTTTATATAAAAATTTTTTATTTGACTATATAATTGTATATTTAAATTTTGCTTTGTTAATTTTAATTTTGTCTACCATGTTAGTTTAATTTACACATTTTATACCTATCAATCTTGTATTTGAAGTATTTATGTAAAACGTTAATTTTTACTTCTAACTTTCGTTTTATAAACTTTATATGACTGCCTTATTTATTTACTTTATACACATTACAAAATTGTTTTAAACTCGTAACAATTGTAAGCGGTTCTTGGTGACAAGATCATCTGATCTTCTGTAAGTCTCCGCGTTTTTATTTTATATGTAACAAAATTTGTAATTTTTTTTTATATGCATTCTTAGTTCATTTATTTTATTGTAATAGTTATTATAAAGAAACAAAAGAACAAAAATAAATAAAATTAAAAATAAAAAAAAACTACTAAGAGTAGTAACTTTTTGTTCTAATAAAGTTTTTAAAACAACAATCCCAGTTGCAGCTATTGAAAAAGAAGATATAGATCATGCTGACTCAGAATATTCAAATGTTTATCTTCTGTGTCATACTGATTGAACATGTTTTTTAGATTCACTACACAAACACATTTATTTTGTAATAAAGAGTTATTTTTTAATAATAACAAATTATATTATATACAGTAGATTTGGAAAAAGTCAACTACTTATTTTTCAAACCATTTGTTTTTCAAAACATTTATTTTTCAAAATATTTATTTTAAAAACATTAATTGTTGAAAACAAATAACTTTTTTATCTTGTCCTCAAAAAACGGGCAAAATTTTTTAATTTCAAAAAATTAAGAAATTGCTGTAAAAACATTTAAAATGGCTGGTTGCACCCAGTCAAAATATTTGACGTTTATGCAACTGTTAGATAAGTAACGTTGACTGTTGAAAACCGGCTCCTAAATTTAAAATGGTTTAAGGATCAAGTTGGGTTTTCAATGAAGGTTTAAGCAGGTTTTCATTGGTTAAAACTTTTCATCGAAACAAAATAACTAAACTAATAAATAAAAAGCCTTTGTTAAAATCAACAATGCAAGATGTCAAAGTTTATGACAGCTACCAACACAACTTCAATAATTTTTTTTTCAAATATTTTTGAACTCCCAGCAAAACGACAGCAAGTAACTATTTAAGTTTGGAGTAAGTTAGTTAGAGTTAAGAAGGAGTTAGCAAGAAAGAGTTAAGAAGGAGTTAGTAAGAAGGGTTAAGAAGGAGTTAGTAAGAAACAGTTAGTAAGGAGTTAGTAAGAAGAGTTAAGGAGGAGTTAGCAAGAAAGAGTAAGTAAGAAAGCTGTAAATTGTATGGAGTCAGAAAAACAATGATGAGAGGGATTTCTGAAAATAAATTTTTTAATAAACTAAAAACATAAAGATACGGGGAAGATTGAGTTTTGGTTGATGGAAATAATAGGTTTCTAAAGCAGAGAATATAGTAGTATTTGTAAAAAAGTTGATGACGTACAACTTTACAATGATGGGAGAGAGCCTAAGCTTGGTAAATAAAGCAGAACCAAACACATTTTGATGTGTTTCTCCATCTTTTATAAACAAGAAAAAGGCATTATTAGATGTTTTAACTTAAATATGACAGCAGTCTTTCATACAAATACAAATAAGAATTTAATAGCCTAAAAAAAGAACTTTTAAGTTATGACAATCTTATCTAGTTAATTCATAAATGATGGTAAGGTTTTGTATATCAAAAATATTTTTTTTTTAGATATACTAAAATAATTAATTTAGAAGTGTCAAACTCATCAGAAAAACTACTCAAAAGCAACTTTTCCTGTTAAGAAATGCAAATCTTATTTTAAGCGAGTTCAGGAAAACCAAACCTTCATATAAAAACAAATGGAGACCTGCCTAAACCCTAAGTCGACGCATGTTCTAAAACCTCCATGACAGAATGACATTAAAATCACATTAAAAACTTTAAAAATAAAAGCAAGATAACCCCAGGAACTATTCAATTTTAGGCAAAATTTACTTATTAAAAATATCAAACTTATTTTTAAAATAATTACTATATTTAAATAATTACTTAGAGGCAAGCAAATATAATTTCTCGAAAGAAAAATGCCAACCTTGATCTAGACTTGCCTAGAAAAAAACAATCTTTTGATAAAAACAAATAGAGAACTATTCAAACCCAAAGCCTCAGTAGTTGCATGCTATGAAACCTGTAGCAACAGCCATTTCAGAATAAAATTTCTAAAATCATTTGATAAAAGTTCTAAGTTCAAAAAAAGATAACTACTGGAATTGTTCTATTTCAGGCAAGATTAACAATTTGAAATGTTAATCTTGTCTGGTTTGAAACGAGCTTTGGACATATTTTCGCGTCACGGTAAGGAAAGAGGCGTGAACTTCCTGGTTAAATACACTTCCACGGTGCTCTGTGACAAGACCGTTAAGTCTTCTTGGGACACCTATATAACAAACAAAAATTTAAAAATGTCGAACTTATTTGATAAACTGCTTAAAGGCAAGCGAAAATAACTTCTCTAATAAAGAAATTGTTTTCGCTAATTATTCGCTTAGTTAAGGCTTGTTCAGAAAAATACAACCATTTTATAAAAATAAATACAGACCTGCCCAAAGCCAAACCCTCAGTTGATGCATGTTTTTAAACCTATGTTAACAGCTATCACAGAATGACATCATTTAAATCACGTGACACAATTTTAAAAATTAACCAGGATAACCGCAAGAACTATCCATTCTTAGACAAAAATTTTTAATATCCTTAAAGACTTAAATTTTTAATATCCTCACAAAAAACAAAAGGCGATGAGTATTTGGCTCATATGGAAAAATTTAAAAGAAGACTAAGACTCAAAATGTTTTTTATCGAGAACAAAGAGATAAAAATCCCAATTGTTAACAATTCAGATGATCTAAATAATCAAAATGGTCACCATCGGACACAAAATATAAAAAACTAATCAGATTCCTAAAAATCATAGACATAAAAACAAGAGAAATACTGAGCAAAAGGAAAACCCCACAAAACAATAACAAGTTTAAATTAGACAGAGAAGCCTTTAACACAGTTGCAAATAAAAGTATGATCACTTTTAAACTAACAGATAAATGAGGCAGCGGTTGCATTATGGACACCGAAGAGTAAAAACTCAAAGTTATAAACATGCTAGAAGATCATACAACATACACACCAGTTCCGCATCAACACGTAGTTGATGAGGAAACTGCCGAACTTCTGAGACCACATTACCCTTACTGAAGTGTACTTTTTTACAGACTTCCTAAAGTACATAAAGAAGGGGTGCCACTCCGCCCTATTGTTTCAGGCTGTGGGGAACCCACAGACTATTTCTCCCACTTCATCATATGCTACATTCAACCACTAGCAGAAATGTTTCCTGCTCTCCTTTAAAGACAGGGCGGAGTTTCTACGTCAGCTGAGTGAGTAGGAATTGCCACATAAAGACTGCTGGTTAGTCACAGCTAACATCACATCACTATACACAAATATCCCACAAGAAGAAGCAATAAAAGCAGCGTAACACTACCTCACCATGCATAAAGATTTTAAATATTCAACAGACGTCCCTCCAACTTCTCCAGGCACAAGGATGGCTCCGCCATACGTTAATCTATTTATGGGAAGGATTGATGAAACCATCTCCAAAAAATTCCTAAACTCTATAAAATTTTACAAAGTTTTATTGATAACATCTTCTTTTCTTTTTCTGAAACGGAGGCGGACTTAGAAAAGGTTAAAGGGTTCGTGAGCAGCATCCACAACACGATCAAGTTCACCTTCAATGTTTCAAAAAACACCATATTGTTAATGGACCTCAATTTAAACGAAAACGAATATGGAGGAATACTCTTGACAAAGCTCTATAAAAAACCCGCAAAAACTAACAGCTTTCTCCACTTCCAGTCTAACCATCCGGGACACAAGAAAGAGGAATCATTTACGGACAAGCACTCAGATTAAACAGGCTTGTCAGCAGCAGTACCGATCTTGTGGGCAAACTAAGGAGCTTGGTCAAGAAACTATTTGTTAAAGGATAACCCTCTTAATACAATCAATTACAAAATAATCAAAGCACTTAAAAAAATACAAGTGGAACTAATAAGTAACATAAATGTATACCAATTGTCATGTCAAACGATACAACGGGAGTAGAGTTTATTAAAATGGCACTAAAACATTGGATAATTATCGAAAATGATATAGAACTAAAAATGGTCTTCCAAAAAAATCAAGAATAGTGTTTAAAAACACAAAATCTATGAAAAGCAGAATAATATCAACCAGGTTTATATACGCTAACCCGCACACATAATGCGATGATGCAATTGGTGAACATATTTATGGAGCTAGCGAACGAACAAATATAGACTGACTCAGCTAATTTAAATATGCAAACGCACTTTTTGTAAAAATGTTTTTAAAAATTTAATTTTAAAAAATTAACTTTTTTTTTTTTTTACTTGCACAAAAATTTTGACAAGTAAAAATACATTAATAGTATAACCTAAAAGTGAACGGGTCCCATTGCGAGCGATAATAACCATACAAAAATTGAAATCTATTAATTTTTTTTTTACACATTGAAAATAAATATAAAATAGTATTTCTATAAACGAACGATCAAATTAAACTGCGATTCTAATGCTAAACACTTGTTGTCTGGTAAATGCAATCAAGTTGACCAAAAAAAAAAAAAAGAAAAGAACCTAAAACAACTTAGAGGAAGACGAAATAAACGGATGGATCACCTTCTTAGAAGAATCTTTCAAAGAGGAAGATGAAAAGAAAAAAAAACAAATACAAAAGGGACACAAAAAATTGTTTAATTAACGAAAAAAAAAAAGAGGATGATGAAAAAATGATCGATGAGCTCTCCGAAATTTTACTAAAGGATATCATCGAAACAGCTCTTGTTTGACACCACAATTGTAAAATAAGATTTAATAATTGTAATGAACTTTTATTATTTGTAATAAATTTAAAAACAACACAAATTCTAATAGTTTAATTTTTGGGCTAAAAATGCAATTATGTAATAAATATCAAATAACTGGTATAATGAACCTTCATTACGTTTGTGTTTAAGCTTAAATGTAAAATCTACTCCTCGGTGGCTCTATATCTTCTGCCCACATTTGCGTAAAGATCTCTCTAACTCTGATACGATAATGCATTAAATTACTTTCTTCTCTGAGGCTGAACGGGCTCTACTTGTACATCGGATAAAGAGGCTTTTTTTTTTTTTTTTTTTAAGCCGTTTCTCATGTTTTCAATAAAGACGTATTACATTTATAAATATTGGCCGGATCAGGAAGAAGACATTGACTGTCATATCACCGAACACCGTTTACATGTTGTTCGTGTTTATAAACAAAAAATAAAATATACACAAAACGTTATAACATAACTTTTGTCAAATAATAGAAATTTTTTGTATTCTAATACAAATATATTTGATACATGTTTAACAATATATATTTAGTGTTAATGGAAACGTTTTTTCTATTTTAAAATCACCTTTTATAAAAATATATAAAGTCTATTGTATTAAAGTCTAATTGAAGTTAAAAAGGTCCTCGATATTGAATTCGATAAGAACTTATTTTTTAATTAATTCTCGAAATAATAAAGTTATTCTCTGAAAACTTTGTTGGATACTTATAAGATATTTTTCTAAAATAAAATAAATTTAAAAACAACACACACTCTAATGGTATAATTATGTAATAAATATTAAATAACTCGTATAATAAACCTACATTACTTTTATGTTTAAGCTTAAATGTAAAATCTACTCCTCGGTGGCTTCTACTGTCCACATTTGCGTAAAGATCTCTCTTACTCTGATACGATAATGCATTAAATTTCTTCCTTCTCTGAGGCTGAACGGGCTCAACTTGCACATCGGATAATGAGGCTTTGTCTGAACATCCTCATTGCACATATACTGTATGACTACACACTCTGGGGGAGAAGATGCTTGGAGCCAACAACTTCTTCTTTATTATTATGACGACACATGTATCTGTACTACTTATTTGTATTTTAATAAACTTATTATTATATTTTTTCTATCTTTGTTTGCTCTACTCTCTTTAAATCACTTTACATATTGTATACATATAAAAAGACATTGACATCAATTAAACAACTCTAACGATTAACAACATAGAGACAACCTCTCTTAACATACAATGTAATATCTAACTTTAAAATAAAAAAATTTTATTTTCAAGTTTTGTTTTTATTTTTTGCTGTTAACTTATTTTTTATTAAAAAATAAATTAACAACAAAAATAAGCGAATAATTATAAAAATAGGAACCAGATAAAAAGAGATTAAAAACAGGGTGGAGATCCGAAACGATCTCCACCCTGTGTTTAATCTCTCAGCGTGAGACGCTGTCGGTGACAATTGAAAAGAAAATGCTGTCGTATAAAAATTAAGGAACACGTGGTGATTCTTTGCAAAGAGTGAATAATTTTTTAATGACTATTAAGCCTACTAGAGTAGAGTCTCAACGTGCTTTTTCTGCGGCCGGTCTTTTTGCAACAAAATAAGAAGTCATCTGGGCGATAAAACTTTTTATATGCTCTGCCTCCTCAAAATATAAATAAAAATAATTAGAAAAAATTAAATACGCATATTATATCTCTAAAAACAACGATTTCTTTATAATTTAATAATTAAGTATGTATAAAATTAAAAGACTACAGAATTTCATTGTAATTTATTAAATAGTTTTTTCTAAACATATTTTTAATGTCTTATTAATTTTATTAAAATTTTCCTTAAATATTATGTTAACATCTTTTAAAAACAGGTATTTAAAAATCCCGGAATTAATACCGGGATCCCGAGATTAGGTAAATGTTATTCCAAAATCCCGGGATTAAATATATAGCTCGTGATTACAAGACTAGGCAAGATTAACAAATTAGAAATGTCAAGTTTATCAGATATACTACTCAAAGACAAGCAAAAAATATGCAAATCTTATTTTAGTTGAGAAAAACAAAACCTATATATAAAAACAAATAGAAACCTACCCAAACCCTCAGTTGATGGGGGTTTGAGTAGGTTTGACATCATCAAAACCACGTGACACAAATTTTAAAATTAAAACTAGGATAACTGCTGAAACTATCAATATTTAACTTTTATTGCAGTTAAAATTATTTGTTTAATATTTTAGTATAAATATAAACACATTAAACTTTACATATTTATGCGCATATGTAATTGTTAAAATATACTCATTTATTATTTTTATTATTATTATTATTTTTTTTTTGCCGACAAGAGACACCTGCTGCTGAAACCAGGCTTAAACAAGGCCCTAGAAGGCGGTATTATTAGGGAGCCGAAACACCGCGTATGGCCCACTAAAGTCGAAGCCAAGCAGCGTCAACTTAATGGTTTATCTCCATTTAACGTACGGAGTGGACGGATCGCTTTGAGATTTCCGAACGTATAAGGAGTCAACAAAAAGCGACTACGCCAAAAACCTCTTTCGACTGTCACGTTTTCGATATAATGCTGTTTCGGCTTTCCAACAAAACCGTAACCAGTTGAGAGATGGTCCAAAGCCAAAACAAGAACAGATACTTGATCTTAGAAAAGTGATATATATTTTATATTTATTATTTATATCATTATTTTATATTATTTATATTTATTATGTATTTTTTATATTTAATATATATACTTATCCATACTTATTTCAACCATTTTGATGAATTAACGTTACCGATGACGCTTGTTACTTAAGATAAGGGGCATCCATAAAGTACGTACGCAGTAAAACCACTGATTTAGGACTCCCCCACCTCCTTCTTCCCCCTTGTACAAACCTGTACGCTATCGAAGACCCTCCTCCCCCTCCGCTCAAGTACGCGTTATTTTTTTTTAAAATAAAGCCCACCCTTCTTTCCTTTCTCCAACGCGTAATTATTTCAAAGCATTGAAAACAAAATAAAAACATTAGTTTATTTGACATTTGTCTGTACTTAATTTAAACTTTAAATGTTACTTAATGTACTTATTTAAATATTAAAACGTTACAATACATTTTAACATTTTAAAAGAAATGATAAAAAACAGTTTTCTGTACAGCAACTTAAAAAAAAGCATTCAAAAAAAGTTGGCTTTTATTTGACGTCTTTTTGCTTCTTATCTCACTACCAATCAAATTACGTTGCGAATAATAAACAATATTATTTGTCGCACGATTTCTTCTTTCTCTCATTATTTATAAAAATTTTTTTGAAGTCAGAAAAAAAAATTACAATACTGATTTCTTATACACATGAAATTCAATGTTTTAATAAATATAAAAAGTAAAATCAAGTTTAGGAATGATAGTCCAACCTCGTACGTGATCACTGTCTTTAACGCCCCTCACCCCTTGTACGCGTTCGTAAGCTTTTGGGTAACCCCCACTCCCCACACCTGTTTCTAATCAACAAACAATTGGAACCAGATCCCCTAAATATTATGTAAATATATTTTAACTATTTTTATTTTATACAATATATGATAAAAAAAAACTTTATTAATAGTTTCATCATATCAGCATTATTTAAATTTCCAAATTTGCCAAGTGCTCTGTTTCTAATCAACAAACAATTGGAACCAGATCCCCTAAATATTATGTAAATATAAATTTTATATAAACTTATAAATTTTTTTTTCGGTAAGTATATCTGATAAATTACTTTTTTAGTTGTCATGTAAAGAAGTTTCTAACTTTGAACATTTATCAAAGCACTATTTTAACAAAATATAGTATTTGGAATACTAGGATCATATTACTAGTATCACGTAAGTTAATACAACACACCTCGTGTCCTGCTGCTTTGTAAGAATCCATTTTCTCGGCTAAAACTAGGAGTAAGAAATGCATTATTACAACAAGAATACGATAAATTGCAAAAATTAAATAAATACATCCAGTAAGAAATAAAATAAAAAGATTTTTTTTTTACTTAAAAATACAAAAATATGTTTGTGTCTGTTAATTCAAGTAAATACTGTGTGACTATATTTTAAAACAATTTATTGAAGTTATACTTTTCACATTTTCATCAGGAACTATGTTCCACAGACGAGGTCCTCTATATGAAATTGAGTAATCAGATGTTTTAAGAGTTGGCTAAACTAAAATTATGGAGAGAGTACCTCGTTAAGTATTTATGATTAATTTTTAGAAATCGGTTATTAAAGGATTTTGGAAGCATTTCATTTTAATATTTAAACATGAATAACAAATTTTGGAACACGTTTAACTCATAGACATTAAGAGTTTTAATTTCCCGGAGTTACGGCTTGGAGTTGGCGTATTTATGCAGATTACATATAATTCTACTAGCTTGTTTTTGTTTAATATATATATTTTTCAATGCTAAATGGCAAGTACTTGCCAAAGCAATGTTACAATAGCTTATGTAGCTATGGATAAAAGAGTAACATAAATCTATTAAATATTTCTTATTTAGTAGTTTTGTTTTATGCATAATGCCTTTAATTTATGAAATTTGCTTTCAACTAGTGTAATATGATTTTTCTAATAAAGACGTTCATCAAATATTATTCCTTAGATTTTAAGTGGTGAAACTCTTACTTTACTATACTGTTATTTATTATTAACGGAGGAAGTTGCAGCGACAAGTCATCGGATTTAGATTGGTGATGAAATAAATTGTGCTTAGTTTTACTGATATTCAAAGAGAGTTTGTTTGATTTAAACCAGCCGTTAAGGTTTTCCAGCTCACGATTTACTGTAAAGAAAATTGTTTTTGTATTGGAATGGATATAGATAGGTAGATATCATTTACAGAAATAGTAAGGGTCCAAGAATTGAACCTTGAGGAACTCTGCAACTTATTATTTTTAACTTTGTACCCGTTGAATCATGAGATACTCCTTGATTTCTATTTTAAGTTAACTTTGCAGCCATTTCAAGTTGCTATTTATTACTCCATAAGTTTCTAGTTTGTACAAGAGAATTTTATGATCAACAGTGTCAAAAGCTTTTGCCAAATCGATGAACAAGCCAAGAGTACAACTTTTTTTAGCAAACCCATCCAGAACTTGACTGGCTAAATCAGTTACTGGATGATGTGTTAAATGCCCTTTTCGAAAACCAAACCGTTTGCTGAATAGGATATTGTGTTTTTTAAGATAAATATACAGGCTGTTATACATAATACGCTCATGCAACTCTGGAAAACAAGAAAGGATAGATATAGTTCTGTAGTTAGATGTTATAGAATCGTCGCCATTTTTGTATACAGGACTACTCTTGCTATTTTTAATTGACAAGGAAAAATACCAGTTGTTATTGAGAGATTGAAGATAAACAAAAGAGGTAATTTAATAACATCAAAAACAGCTTTAACATTAATATCATCAAACCCGGTACTTTTATTTATTTTAAGCGCATTAAAAGATGCTTGAAGTTCATTTAGAGACAGTTCCGACTCATCCATTAGATAGTGAATTTTTTTAAATAGGATTGGAATGTTTTATTTCCAGAAGTTATATCTGCTGCTAATTTTTTCCAATGTTTATAAAAAATTTGTTGAATTTTTCAGCCATTTTTTTCTTATCAGATATTGTTCAAGTTTAGTTTTAATCTATTTGGAGCAATCACGTTTTTTTGTTATTGTTTTTTTTCTGTAACTTCTTTAATTATTTCCCATGTCTTTTTACTACTTCCTATTGAATTTCCTTAAAATGGCCCTGTCTTTGGCTCTTGGTTGAGTTGAGGCTAGAGATGGTGTCTCAAAAAAATACTCTTTTTGGGCAAAATTAGGCTGGTATAGGTGTAAGCCTGTATTATTATATTATTTCATGTCTAGGATGATGAATCTTCTGTAAAATATCAGAGTATTAATGGTGCCATGAAATGGTGTCCCTAGTAGTGTTTTTGAAATTCCATTGTTGTGGCTACATAAGAAGTAAGGAGTTAACCCTTGATTACAACCTTCGGTTATTTAGCAGGAATAAGGCAAATGCATATCTAATTGCTTGGGATGCTGTGCTCAATTTTTTAGGGTATCAAGTTATATCTATGATTGCATCAAGTACCTCTTTAATTAATCACCTAGCTTTTATTTATTTTTTACCACTCTTTTTTTTCTAAGGCCAATGTTTTTAGTCTCTCTGCTTCATGGGCTGATTTTTGTCTCTCAGCATATGTGTGCGGCTCCAAACTCTAAACTACTTTGTAAATCCAGGCAGTTATAGAAATATTTATTACTTCTACTTGTATTTTTATAAAGTGTAGCATGAGGATCTAATCCGTCAGCTTGCCTAACATGGTGTAGCTGGAAAAGATGACTAAATCATTTCTTTTTAACCGTTGTATCAAAATCATTCTTGAAGACTTGCAATCTTCATTTCCAGTCTTCTCAATTTTCATTTTTTAGTTACTTCTGTAGTGCTGCAAGGCTCAGTCTTTGTTCCTGTGTTGTTTTTTTACCTAAATTAACGATCTGATTGTTGTGATATCCAATACAACAATCAATCTTACTCAATACTCGTCTATAAATGTTTTTTTGTTTATTAATTGTTTATTAACCAACATTCATACTACACTCTCCTTTTCTTCCTCTTCTGTATATATTCATTTGTATAACTCATCTATCTCTTAGTCATCTAAATCTTTGTTTATTCTTTCCTGTCTATATATATTCCTCAAAATCGCTTTATGGTTCATATATCCAAACGCTTCACTTAATTGGTTTGTTTTTAAACACTTTACGCGTGAATAAGCTTACTTTGTTACAGATCTCTTTTTTATAACAGCTTGAGGCTAAGATTGGGGCTTATTACCCACTGTCTCATTGTGGTAATATTGCATCCCTTTTTTTATAGCAACAACGGTTGCTCCTTACATAAGTTAATATCTCTAATTTCATCAACTCTTGCTTGACTCCTCATTCAGCAAAGTAGCATTCTTTTACTGTATCTGTTTCTTCATGCTCTAAAAATTTTTTATTTATCTAGTTTCTTTCCTCGCACATCAATGCTTTGAAATTTTCTCTCATCTTAATATTTTCCAGACTTGTACAAACGACAACTTGGCAAGTCCTCTGTCAGCCGTTTCATTGCTTAAACAATATTCTTTTTTTCTAGTAGCTTCCAAGCTTTTCAGTTGCAGAAAAAACCTGAAGCGAATAAGGAAGTGATTATACCAACAATCTGTGGAGCAATCGTAACAAGCAAGAATTTTAAAGACTTTGAAGCAGTGAATAGTTTGGGTGAAGAGTGCTTGTTATAACTAAGCTATAATGATTCAAATCCGTATCTGTTTCCTTTACTGTATTTAGTAATAAATGCTAGAAAACAATTAAGATTAGAGTCATTATTTAAAATTCAATGAATAGGAGAGAAAAAGAAAACATGATTCAGAAATTGAAACACTGCGCGAGTTATTAGTAAAAAGGTATTAAATTTGCTGAAAATTCTTAAACATATTTGTTAGCAAGCTATTTACTATTTTATCAGCATAGATGATCATTTAGCATTTAACAAGTTACATTGGTGAAGAGTCCATATTTTACAAGTTATGCGTAATATTGATGTTATATTTTTTTTTTTTTAACAATTAATGTAGCTTTAGCAGCTGTGGCGCAGCGGTTGCGCACTTGCCTCAGAAACAAAGGATCCGTAGTTCAAACCCCACCCTTGGGCAAGTTTTGCGACATCGGTAAGGAACGAGGTGTGAACTTCCAATTAAATGTTTATCCTTGGTGGTCTGTAATAAGAACGTAAGGACTTCTTGGGGCAATTAAATAAAATTAAGATAAAAAAAAAAAAAAACACAGATGTGATATGTATGTTTTAAAGAATTAAAGTATTTTTATATTTATATTTTTGTGTCAATATTTTTTGCTGCGCTTTTTTTTATCAATTTTTTGCTGCGCTTTGTTTTATCGCTTTAATCGTAAAAAATAGCATACTAAAGCGTGTATACACTTCTAAGTTTGAAACTCTTTGTTTTATATTGTATATGTTTTAATGTATTTTTTATTATTTATAGTGTGCCATGAAGAGCACTAAAGTGAGAATAAATAAGTTGTTTGAAGACTAACTTATTGATTACGCGATTACAAGACCGGATATATAGATTTTCAATCAGAAATCTGAACATCTATTTGTACTTATTACTAATAACGCATTTAAAAAAACCATACCTTTGTAACAATCTTTATAACAAACATTTGTAACAATATTTGTAACAAACATAAAACGATAATTCATGGAGCTTCTTTAATTAGATATTTTAAGTATCCTCAAATAAGTTATTTTTCTGAGAGTGCTATTGAAGCCAGAAATAAGGGAAGCAAAACTGCACGAGTTTATCATGCACGTCTAACTTTCTTGGCAGAAATACAAGGGATACAACTAATTATGTGTTTGTGTCATTTGAAATGTACCTCTCTTGAGTGTTTTTTTGAATGTTATGCTATTGTTAAAAGTTTTGACTATTTTTGTTAGACTATTTTTGTCTTTTTTATTTTAATTTTTTTTTTGGTACAGAAATCTCAATAAAGTTTATAATAACAATTCAAAGTATTGTTGTTTTTTGTTTTTAAAAAAATTTTAAAATAATTTAATAAACTTTAACTAGTAATTAACTAATCTAGAAAGATCTGGTAATTAATCTAGAAAGATCGATGAACAAAAGATATGATCAACAAAAATGCTATACTGACTAGCATTTTTTTAAAAATGCTAGTCAGTATAGCATTTTTAAAAAAATGCTAATAGCGCTAATAAAAACTTCGTAAATATAGGCACTTCAGTCACGTGACTTTTTCCGTGTGACAAGTTCAGAACAGAATTTTTCGGCAACTATTTCGGGAATTATTTTAATGCTATCTAATTTCAAACACAATTACCAGTTATATTTCACTGGCGAAAATTTAAAAAATAAAAAAAATAAATAGAAGCTAGAAGATTTTTCAAGCCATTTTCTCTATAGTTTATTTTATTTACACTTTTTGACAAGTAAATATACTGTTTTTAATTGCTTTTTTTTTGGTTCTAGCACATCAAAAAAGATTATTTAGCTTAATAAATTACAATATACTTGACACTTGTTTTTATAGTAATTTGTCTTTTATATCTGGACTTAACAATTAAAAAGAACATTATTATGTTTTTGATACTTTTCTTGATGCCATTATGGTATTCCGTTCAATCATTAGTATATATATATATATATATATATATATATATATATATATATATATATATATATATATATATATATATATATATATATATATATATATATATATATATATATATATATATATATATATATATATATATATATATATATATATATATATATATATATATATATATATATATGTATATATATACATAGAGAGAGAGAGAGAGAGAGAGAGAGAGAGAGAGAGAGAGAGAGAGAGAGAGAGAGAGAGAGAAAGAGAGAGAGAGAATGACCAACTTAAATTACTTGATTCATGTTATTATATAATCAGAGAAACAAAGACATTTATTTTTAGACAGTCATAACTATTTTATAATAAAATTTTCATGGTGTTTTTGCACTTTTCTTTATAATGGAAAAAAAAATGAAACTAAAAAAATAGAAAATTCAACGAAAATTGAAAAACAGAAGCACATGCAGAAAATATCATTTATGGAATGATGAATCGATGATATCGGCAATTAAAGCTGTTAAAAATTGAGAGCAGCATGAAAAATTTTTTAACATTCTAAGATGTTTGTTACAAGTTAGACTTTCTAGTGTAACAGAAACGGGAGCTAAACCTGGACATCAGGGAAACAATCAGAGTAATAGCTTGTGTCAATGCAATTGGTAACTCTTTTCCACCACACTTCATATTTAAAGGAAAAACTACTAAGTCTCTCTCAAGTAATTAATTTGAAAATGCCCCAAAAGAAAGTGCAAGGAGTGTTTCAGACAGTGGTTGGACAAAGCAAGGTATTGCATTTCTATGGTTTACAAAGACATGTCTTTCCGGAAAATTTGGATTATTATAAATGCATTTGAATTTTTTTACTCTTACAATATAAAAAAGTTTCACTTTTTTTAAAAAAAGTTTACTTTTTTTGCTTTTTACAGAAATCTCATTGCCTTTGACCCAATTGCCCCAAATGGGGCAAACGAGCACTGATATTCTTACATGTATTTTGGGTTTTTTTAAATGGGTATGAACTTGTTTTCTCTGACAATATGAAAAAGCATTTGTTTTTTAACTAAAGTTAATTTTTATTATATTTACAGAGCTTTATTTGTTCCCCCCAATCGCCTCGATCGGGGAATTAGACCTGAATTTTTTACATATTTTTTTGATATTTATAAATGTAAATAAATTTGTTCACTCTGACAGTTCGAAAAATCTCTTTTTTTTGAACTATAAATAATTTTTATGGTTTTAACAAAGTTTTTTTCGATATCAGATCTCATTGGTGAAAACGCCGTTATTCTATTAGATGCGCGTTGTAAACTAGCAATACCATTAAGTAAAAAGTTTTATGACCCCAAGCGATACAAAAATAACAAAGGTGAGAAGAGAATAAAGAAGAATAAATCATTCGAAGAGTTTGGATAAGAACATAGTAACGAATTAGAGAAAGCATCTTAAAGATGTTACTTGATACACCAAAAGAAGACAGCTTATGCAGAAGACTAGCATGCCAAACTTTATCAAAAACTTTTGAAATGTCAAGAGCAATAGCCTTAGCCTCTCCACATCTATCTAATGAAAGGATAAAACATATCAGTTACAACCGTCAACAAATCAGCAGTAGGACGGGATAGTCGAAATTCGTAATAATGATCAGAAAGTAAGTTATTAGTTTCCCGATGAGAGGTTAAGTGTTTGTTAATTAAAGACTCTAAAACTTTGCTTGTGACTAAAAAACCTTGGTTTATTAGTTATGATAGTCGCTCTCCAAAGTATTTAAAAATAGGGATAACAGATGCCACTTTCCAGCAGGCTGGAAAATAATACTCTGATAAGCTTTTGTTAAATAGTTTTGGTGTTCCACAGGGTTCAGTATTGGGACCACTGCTTTTCCTTCTTTATATTAATGATCTTCATACGTCCATTAAGTTTGCTACTGTTTACCACTTTGCTGATGACACTAACCTAATGCTAATTAATAAATCCTTAAAAAAAATTAACAAACACATTAACCATGATCTTGCCAATCTAATTCAGTGGCTTCGCTCCAACAAAATTTTTCTAAACTCTAATAAAACTGAACTTATTATCTTTAAATCAAATAAAACAAAAAACTATAAACATATGAACTTTAGATTAAGTGGCAAAAAAATTGAACCAGTTAACTCAATTAAATATCTTGGTATAAAAATTGATTCAAATCTTTTCTTTTTATCCCACTGTGAAGACTTAGCAATGAAACTAAGTAGATCTAATGGTATGTTGGCCAAAGTTTGCCATTATGTTAATCTTGAAACACTTTTGAACATATACCATGCTATTTTCGGCTCACATCTTATGTATGCATGCCAAGTGCTTCTATATCCATAGCTTGTGCTTCATAATAAAATAAAAGAGTTCATTAAAAAAAAAAAAAGAATAGACGAACCCAGACACGTTTTGGGAATGTCGGAGTCCTATGAGTACACAAAAAAGCACCGAAAAAAGGTTTGCTACTTTTTCTTTTAACAATAATATTTTAAAAAATTCTGTTTTAAATGCAGTACATAGTACATAATTAGTTTTCTATTTTGTTTTGCGAGATTTTTTCTAAATGAAAATACATATACGATATTTTGAAATTACTTTATGAAAAAAAATTTATGGAGTAACTATTTAAAAAATATTATTTTGTTACTAACCGAGCGTTAGTTTAGTTACTAACCGAGCGTTTCCAGTGGGCACAAGAACGTTTTGCAAACGTTTTTAATAGTCCCGTAAAAACGTTTTGTAATGGGTTTTTGAACGTCCATATGAAGCGGTAAATGGTCGTTTTTCTAAAAACATTTTATATTGGTTTTTATTAAGTCTAAATAAAACGTTTTCTTGCTTTTAACGTTGTTCCCAAAAATCTTTTTTTACGTGTAAGTTATTTAAGTAAATGATTTATGTTATACGGAAAAAAAAACTTTTTTACAAATGAAAACTTAGGTCTAACAGCCTCGATCCGGAAAAATAAATAAAATTTTTAACATATTGCACTTATTTTCAAATTTAGCACACAAAAACATAATAAAATAATTTTCAAGTTATTTTATTAGAGCTCTTTTCAAACGCTCGCCAATTAACTTATCGACCAAATCGTAATTTGCTGTATGTTCCTAAAAAGAAAAATACCATATAAATCTTTCATGCATTGCATGTAAAAAAAAGCAACAAAATGTAAACAATAATAAGAAAACAGAAACGTAAAATTTTACAAAGTATATAAAAGTAACAATATAAACGAAATACACACCACATTTATTTAAAAATTACTTATAATTACTCTCCCCAATAAAGTTTTAAATGACTTATTTCCATAAGTTCCAGTTTTCTTAAGTAATGTTATAACACATTTTGACATAATTTTATCCAAAACATGATTAGCAGAAGCTGAAAATGAGCTGAAAAATTCATAGAATAAATTTAGTTTGATCGCAAATTACTTTATTTAGGAAATTTTTATACATAAATGTAAACAAGAATATAATAACTAATAAAACTTTACTTTATTATTTAAAATTATTTCACTTTCATCAAATCTTGTTATATCATTTATTTTATCATAAAAAAAAAAAAAAAAATCTTCAAACGCAGCCTTATTTCCAGGACATCCACTGCAGATAAAGAATTTTTGATTTCAGACAAAAACATTGAAAACCTATTATATTAAAAAAAAAAAATTAGAACAGAATAAATATTAATGAAAAACTGTTGTGGAAAACCAAAAATTGAATTATATACCATAACATCTTTTGAAAAATGAAAAGACAACATTTTTAAACATACTTGTTCCACTAAAAGGTTTAAAATTTGATGGCAATTCATCATAACAATAAACTGCAGCGATGCTTCTCTGGAAGTCTTATTTAACTTGTTAAAAAAATGTTTTGTGTATTATTTATTAACTTGTTAAAAATACATACACACTTTTAAACAAAAATTTAAAATAAAAACAGATGAACTTACATATTAGAAATTTTTGCAGTGTAGTATCAGGACTTGCTTCTCTAATGCGCAAACAATTGTTATATATTGCACTTATCGCTCTAAAATTGGTATTCAAAAACAAATACAAAAGATTGCACACTCCAATCTATTATATAGACTTACATTGAAGTATTTAGTTAAGAATATTAAATATAACACCAGTTTTGAAAAAACTTAAAAAACAACCTCATTCTTGAAGCTTAGAACTTGAAGACTCTGAATCACTTTATCTCTTTAGTTCTTTAGTCAAGATTTAGGTTTGTCAATATTTATGATTTCTACTCTTTATAAGTTCAAATTAATGTTTTTGTACTTTTTTACTTAACGTACAGTCGCTTTCTTAATTTTTATTATAATCGATGATTGTTACTACTGAAAAAAGTCTTTCAGTTAAGCTAAAAAAAATCATTGCTCAATATTATGTATACAAAGTTATTTCTACCAGAAGTTCTACTTGCATAATAAATGTAGAGCAAATGCTAGCTGGAGTAAAAATAATCTAGATAGAAATCGCTTTATACATTTATAAAAAGATTTACTTATTAAATGATTCTAACCTAAACTTAATTTGTTTTAGATTATGATTATTTCAATGTAACTATACTTGCATCTTTGTTTCTCATAATTGAGAATGATAGTTTAACTTTTTTTTGGTATATATAAAAAGTAATTTTACATACATAAACAAAAAAGGAATTATAAACAAAATATATACATCCATATATATATATATATATATATATATATATATATATATATATATATATATATATATATATATATATATATATATATATATATATATATATATATTAGGGGTGTTCAGAAAAAAAATTTTATAATTTGAAAAACCAAACCGTCTAGATTTGAAGCAAATATATTTAAACTTACCACTCTTTCCTTGCCCTCAAAGCACACGTTTGGATAAAAAAGGACCCAAAATTGACCAAAAACAAATTACTTTAAGTGTCTTGAGGGCAAGGTTAGCATAAATTAATTTAGATTAGTATCTATATTGATGATTAAAAAAGTACGGTTTTTTTCTTTCTTTTCAAAAAATCAGTTAACTTACACTTTAAATCGGCTAAAAAACGTTAATTACGTGGTGCGGCGTTGTTTTTATAACCAATTCAACAATTAAATTCAATCTTTGTTATTTAGATTCATAATATAGTTTGCAAGTGAATATATTCAAAATAAGAATAGAATTACTCATTTTACGTATCTTTATTACTTATAATATTTTAATCAGAATAAAATAAAATACTCCTTAAGTTATGACTACAATTCTTTAATTTGTCTTTAAAAACCACACTTCGCATTTTTTTTTTACTTTTTTGCAAAATTTAGAGATTTTATTGCAAAAAATGTTCCTTATGTGCAGTATCAATGATATTCTGAAAAAAATCAAACAAGTGACCTTACATCATTAGTAAATGCGTGGTTTTCAAGTGGTCTTTAAAGTTAAATCATTAACACTTAAGAAATAAAAAGATTTTTTCAAATTTACCGAAAATGTTAATTTTGTAACATATGTGGCTTTTGCTTATCACGATTCAATAATGCTTATCAAAAAAAAAAAAATTTAATATTTAAAAAGACTTTATAGAAGTTTCTTCTATATTTTATCTAACTAATCTTTTTTTTGTTCGTGTTTTGTTTCTTCGATAAGGAGGAAAGACTATCAGATAATCTTTTTTTGGTAAGACTGGTGGAGCTTTTTCCAGAAATTCTGAAAGCTGGGCAAACTCTGTCAACTGATATCAATCTGTTCTGCTTTTCCTCTTCGTTGTTGTACCAATGGGCATATTGCTGAATCATGCTGACGGCTCTTTCCGAATGGTCATTGACAACAATAAAGCTATTGGCATAACTTCAAAAATTTTTAACGAAAACTGTGCCAGTATTGCGGTGGAAGTAAAAGGCAGTCTTTCATTCTTTCTTCAGTTAAACTACTAAAACTAAATATAAGGTAAGAAAACTCATCTATCAAAGGGGCTAAGCTTGTTGGAACTTTCTCAGTACTAGCATCTCTTTTCTGTTGTTTTTCTTTTATTTGATTTCATTTTTAAAGTGTTCAGTCTTTGGCATTTTAAATGAAAGAATTGCAGCTGCAATTTTTTGTTTTTCATATGAAGGCAAATCCTTATCTAATAGAGCTAGTGGAATCATGGTTACCAAATACCAAGTGTGCTTGTAAAGCGAATCAAGCACAGCATCAACTGCTTTTGGATTCCAACAAATATTTTTAAATTGAAGCATCTGATGGATAGCTTTAATATCTAAGTTGGGGGCCTTTGACACATTACTCGATACTAAATACCACATGGCATAAAAACAGACCATAAACTCCGCGATAAGCTTGATTTCTTTTTTGAGATCGTTTTTTTTTTGAACGAAGTCAAGTTGAGATAACAAGTTGTATTTTTAGATAGTAAATTGCTTTACCAAGAAAACAGGCTTCATGAATAGCTCCAGTTTTCCTAATTTTATAAACAGAAGGTGATAGATAGTCACAATTAATTTACCCAGCTCTCTTCTGTCTCCACGTTTATCTTCTCCTGCTATTCCCTTTCTTTCTATATACACTTTGCAAAAACTCATAGAATTTTCAGCAGCCTTTTTACATATACTGCCAATCCCCTCCTTCTAGTTAAACTTGCACATATCACTTGGGGCATAACTAAAATTAAGATGTTCAAGTAGGGTCTTAAATTTTTGAAGCAATAAGTTTTCTGGTCCTTTAGCGAACTCAATTGTTGTATGTTTCCAAAAACGCTCCGTTCTTAAATCTGTTATGTGATGCCTGCATGCTAATTAAAAGATATTTATTTAAATTGTTAGATATCTTTATAATTAAACCATTTTTGATACCGGTATTGCTTACAGTTATATCTAAACAAAGATCTCTTACTTTTGTTTCAAGTTTATATTCCTTTAGTAGGTTCATATTACTTGTATATTGATCCTCACCAGAAGAGGAAGTTAAAGGAGGAACACCTAGTGGGTGCATCTCAATCTCAATGTTCACAAGAACTGCCAGCCTGTCAATTTTGAACTTTTTTCCTGCATTAATTTCTTAAAGAGTTTTTCGATCAAAATGTATAACACATGGATAAGGTAAAGCTTCTATTGCATTTTTGACATCCTCTTTTGCTAAGGTTGACATATTTTTATTTGCTAATTTTATTTTTCAAAAGGCTGTTAACTTAATGCAATGTATACCTGTAAGTTCAACACCAGCTTCAGTTAAAATGGCACTTGTCACATTTTGAAAACATTTGGCGAAACATCACTTAACGTAGCCGTTAGGGCAACGTTCCCGGCGTCTATTGGAATTTCTGCAGTTACTGTACAGTTAGATTGAGATGGTTCTTTTTTAATAATAGTTTTAGATCACTCTCTATCTTAAATATATAATATATATTAAATTGCTCAAGTTTCTTACAAATTTGAAATTACCAGTAACTTCTGGTTTAGCTGCTTCAATAATAAACATTTTTTTTTTTTTTTATCTTAACTTAAATTTGTTTTCAAACTCGCACTTTTCGTTTCCTTTATACAAATTTATTGCATGCTTAATATTTATCATTATCATTAATCTAAATAACCAAGAATATATTTGTAAATATTATAAAAGCCTGAAAAATACTTAATATATTATTTGATTATTTGATATATTTTATATAGTTTTATTTCACTTGTTAAATGATATATTACAACACATTTTACCTTAATTTGTGTTTCATATTGTTATTTATAAAATTACGCATATTGTAGTTATAAGTTAAGAAAATATTCTTTTGTTTGGTAATGGTACACATACATAAAATGAGTAATTCTAATCTTACTTTGAATATATTTACTTGCAAACTATATTAAAAAATCTAAATAACAAAGATTAAATTTAATTGTTGAATAGGTTATAAAAACAACGCCGCACCACGTAATAAACCTTTTTTAGCCGATTTAAAATGTAGGGGAGGATGGGTAGGAGTGAGCCACTTTTTTTAAAATCGATTATATCAAGAAAACCAAAAGTGGAAAAAGTATAGAATAAAGAGCCTAAGGTAGCCTAATGTATTAGGTTTCTAATAGTAATACATGAAATATCAAAATATCTTTAGATTTTTAATAACTTGAACAATAACGCAAGTAAGTTTCTGGTTCACTTCTACCCATGAATGGGTAGGAGTGAATCAAGCAAATGGTAGGAATGAGCCATTATCTTTGATAACTAGAAAACTAAAATTAGATATTTTCTTTAAGTAACTTATTAAAAATTAAGTAACAAATACTTTATAATTAAACATAACATACCTGTAAACGTTTATAATTACAGGTATGTTATGTTTAATTTACTTTATAATTAAACATAATATACCTGTCTTTTTAGAAGCAGCTACAATGTAAGAAGGTGTTATAGCTTTCAGAAAAGCAAGCCATACAGATGAAGCCACTTGGTAAATTGTAAATTCCAGGATTGTGGAGTATTCATAAATCAATTGCTGCATTATATGCAGTTTTAAATGGCCCCATAACTCCCACATCAAGTGGTTGTAACTTGTGCGTGGAATGAGGCGGTATTGTCAAAACGGTCACTCCATGCTCCTTTGCTAAATTTAACACTGCTATAGATAAGTGCGCTTCGAAACTGTCATATATTATTACTGATGGATTTTCTTTCGTACTAAACGAAAACTTGGTAAAGTGATTGATAACATCTAAAAAAGTTCACCGTTCATCCAGCCTGTTTTACATGCGAGTCCGAGAGATCCAGATGAAGTTCCTCACAACATATGCTCCTTGAAATGCACTCTTGGAAAAATAATTACTGGTGGAAGATATTGTCTAGAAGCACTGATTATTATACAAGTTGTGACAAGGGTTCCTCTTTCAGCACTTGTGACTTTGTAGACACTCTTTACACCTTTCTTTGCAAGAACCTAAATATTTAGATATTTTATGTAAGAAATAAATATGTCATGAAAAATATACTTATTATTGAATATTAACATACCTTTTGTGGGATCTGCACGGTAATAGTTCCAGTTTCATCAAGGTTAAAAATCCGAGTTCCATTTGCAAATGCTGGTGATCTAGCAAAAAGTTCTTTTAATTTATCAAAAAATATATTTACATTATGGGCATTAAATGATGTTGCCTTAGAGAGTCAACATCCTTCAGGTGTTCTAAGAGACAAATCTGGATGTCGTTTTCTAAAATTATTCATCTAATCAATACCTGCCATTGAGTCTTTGTGCCACCTCTGTGGAATACTAATTTCATTGGTTGCCATTTCAAAATTTTTTTCAAATTTTTGCTAATTTTAGTGGTTGCCATTTCAAAAACTATATATCGACATTCTTTAATTGTAATATTTTTCTTTAATTCTAATTCCTGCTTGTCTGTAAATATTCTTTTAACATAATAATTCGGGTAAGTCTTGTATTTTCATCAAGCAAAACATTTTTCCAATAACGACGAAGCGTTGGATAGGGTATTTTAGAAGTTATTGCAGTTTCTCTAATACTTTTTCCTTTTTGGATTAAATGTAATGCATCTTTTATATCTTTACTGGAAGTTTTTGCTTTCGAAGTGGTTCTTTTAAAGACTCGAGGCATTATAACATAAGGTAAAAATAAATGTAATGTTGCACACGAGTTTTCTAACGATTTACTAAGATATAAAACGTAAGTATGTTTTTACGCTGAAGTCAAAACTTTTTTAACGTGAAGTATTAGTGACCCGCGGTTCAATCCTTCCGGTGAAGGAATGGCTCATTCCTCCCCAAGCTGTGCAACTAGATTAAAACATTAAATGAGCAATAAGTACGTGGTTTATGCATGTAAAATACTTTGTTCTAAAAACTGCATTGCTTATTAATAAATTTTCAACCACTATCTAATGTCTCGAAACAGCCGGTATGCTCATTAAAGAAGTTTCAAAAAATACAAAAAATTTACTTTTGCACAGCAAAGAGTGGATGACAACGTTAACGGAGACACCCTCACTAAGAAGCGGTAAAAAAATTGGATTGTGTTAACAACAATTTGTATGTAAGTACTTGATGAAAATTTTAAGTCTTTTTAATTTCCTGTTTTAGCTGTTGGATCAACAACTTTTTTTTCCAAACGTGTGATTTGAGGGCTAGGAAAGAGTGGTTCAATGGTGCTGAAATTTTTTGTGAGTAAGTTTAAACATATTTGCTTCAAATCTAGACAGTTTGGTTTTTCAAATTCTAAAATTTTTTTTCTATTAACACCCCTAATATATATATATATATATATATATATATATATATATATATATATATATATATATATATATATATATATATATATATATATATATATATATATATATATATATATATATATATATATATATATATATATATATAACTATTAATATAATTTTAACCAATACAATGAAAAATGTATGTCAAACAAAATCTCAACTTCAAAAAAAAAATTTTTTATATATTTCTTTAAAGGTTTGTAAGAAATTAGTACAAAATATATTTAACACTAGAGGCCTTTCAGTGTTTCATCAGTAGTGTTAGTTTAAGTGCTGTTACGTACAAATTTATTGATTTTTTGTTACAAAAGTATTTTTTAATCAATTAATGTATTGTTGCTATTAGTTACCATTGTCTAACATTTTTTAAAACAGGAAGTGTTAGTTAAAAGTATCATGCTTTTGTTTATGCAAATGACTTTCACAGGATAATAAATTTTTATCACTTTTAAGTTCCAGAAATACAAAAAGCTGGAAAAATGGTTCCATTATTTTTTAATTTATACGTTGGCAATCATATACATGATTGTCAAACCTGTCTGTTGAATGGCCAGTTCTGCAACTTGAAATATGACCATTAGTGCGATTTCTCAAATTGTTTGTTTTTCCTGTATACGTTGATTGACCATTACAAGACAAACATTCTAGATAATAAATGGCATTCTTGCTGCTACAAGTAATGTGACTTTTAATGTTCCAAATAGTACCGTTGGATGTTACGAAATTGTTTACCTCTTGTAGGTAAAATAAACAAATTTTGCAACGACTATCATATATATATATATATATATATATATATATATATATATATATATATATATATATATATATATTTTGACAACTTGAGTGTCATTGAGCGCGAAAATCCAAGAAACAGTTTTTTTTTAAACATTTAGTTCACATATATGCAAACTTTTTGAAAAATAATATAAATGTTTGTTTGTATATAAATAAATAAATATATATATATATACATTTATTTATATATATATATTTATATATATTTATTTATTAATATACAAACAAACATTTATATAATTTTTCAAAAAGTTTGCATATATGTGAACTAAATGTTTAAAAAAAAAATGTTTCTTGGATTTTCGCGCTCAATGACATTCAAGTTGTGAAACAAACTTTATGTATAACTATATATATATATATATATATATATATATATATATATATACATATATACATATATATATATATATATATATATATATATATATATATATATATATATATATATATATATATATATATATATATATGTATATATATATATATATATATACATATATATATATATATATGTATATATATATATATATATATATATATATATATATATATATATATATATATATATATATATATATATATTGTATTTATGTATGATATTAGTAAGAGCTGTAATAGAATTTATAAATGTGTATTTTACTTTGAAAAAGATTCTTTACAGTCGTATAAGTTCGTAGATTCGTAGAGAAACTTGAAAATACACAATCTGTGCCGTAGTCATAAAATTCAATCTGTTATTATGACTAATAAATACTCCATATTTAAACAATTGTCGTTAAGCGACTATTAAACGTTTACTAAACATTTGCAAAACGTACATGTGCCCACTGGGTTAGTTTGGTTAATGATCGAACGTTATTTTGGTTACTAAACGAACATTAGTTTGGTTACTAACAGAATTTTAATTTGGTTTCTGAACCAAGCTAACATTCTTAACAAACTTAAACCAAAACCTTGATTTAAGTTTAATTTTGTTTAATTAAAGTTATTTGTAAAACAGTTTAGTATTTTGTATTTTATTTTATCTAAAGATTAAGTTCTCAAATTTCAATGTTTTTTTTTAAATAATTGTAAATAGTGTACGCTTATGTTTTTATTTTGAAAGTAATATTAAAAAAACTACACCAATCCTGAGTTTCTATTTGTATTTTCTTAATGAAAATACAAATAAAAAATGCGTTATTTCGATAACACATTAGAAAAACAATTTCATGCTGTGACTACTTAAAAAGTATTTCGTTGTTACTAACTGAACGTTAGTTTAGTAACTAACCCAGCGTTAGTTTGGTTACTAACAAAACAATAGTTTGGATTCTCAACCATATTAATATTCCTATTAAACTTAAATCAAATCAAAATTATTTTTTTATACATAAAATCTTTCGTAAAACGTGTATTTCGGATTGTAATATATCTAAATATTAAATTCTCAAGTTTCAATAGTTGTCTTTTAGAGTAAGTAAAAAATGTAGCCTTATGTATTTTGAGAAATTTGTGCATATAATGAGTAAAAATTCATGTTATTTTAAAACTTCGTTGTTCATAAAATATTATGTAATGTAAATCTATCCCCAAAAATGCCTTTTACTAGATAATATTTCAGAGCTTCTGAAATAAAACTGAAATGCCGGACCACCCTTTTGCGGCAATCTATGTAAAAATGGTATACCCAAGTAAACTCAAGGTTTGTCACTTGTAGAAAATAGGAAATTAACATAAAAATTATTATATAAAACCATAAAGATAATTATTATAAAAATAAAAAAAGAATAAATAGCAAAGCAAAAGGTATTATAACTAAGTAATAATCGTGCCGTAGTGGTTAAAGTAAGTGGTCTAAAGCAAAAAATCAAGAGTTCAAAGCGAGCTCCGGCCATACTTTTGCGTTATTGGTAAGAGAAGCAGGTGTGAATGCCCTAGTTAAATGCTCCTCCGTGCTTTGTGGAAAGACCGTTAGGTCTTCTTGTGTCACTAAAACAAAAATTCAAAATTTGAAAAATAAAACAAAATAAAAAATACCCTATAGAGGATATATCCGTATGGAGATGGAAAAATGCAATATTAACGAAAATTAAAAAAAAACATATATTTATTTTGAGGGCAGCCAGAGATTTTCAAAACACCAGAGCTCTAGATAATAAATTATAGCTCTGAACAATGGATATAAGCTCGGAATCCTTAACATATCCCGTATATTAAAAAGTTTTAGGGTTTTGCTGAAAACATGGTAATAAAAAATATTTAACAAAATTGGAATATTTTAAAAACATACAAAAAAAAAACTGAAAATAGGTTTTGCTCTCAATTAAAACTAAAAAAAGCGAAAAAAAAAATTTAACTCTTTGGATTTTGAAAATATAACGGACATTAAATATTTGTTACACGCAAGATGCAGTTCATTGAAATTCCTTCTAATGAAGGACTTTCAAAAACTGTACACCAGTATTTTATAAAGAGAAGAATAAAAAATTTGTAGAGGTAGAGACTCAGAGAATGAACGTTAATAGAATGAAAAGGTGGAGAACGGACGGTAAGTAAAAGCAAATTTAGCAAATTCTAACTTTTCAATTTATTGTATTAATGATTTTTATGAGAGGTCAGTAGCGAATAATAATCTAAGAAGAGTTTTGTTAGAGTAACAATTCACAAGGCACTACAAGTCCGAATCTGGTACAGAAGTGAGATTAGATTCGAGACCGGCTGCGTATTCTAATGGGTTAAAAAGAGTAGACTTTTTGTAAAGACCGGATTTAAATTAAGTTTTCAGGAAAGAGAACCACTTTAGGTTTATCGATGAAATTGAAATAAAAAAATATTTTGTTACAAAATTTTTAGGAGTAGTTCTCAACAAGAACATTACACGGAAACCAAATTTTGATTATATTCAAATTGTGGTTTAAATGATATGTTCAAAAACATCTAAAGTTGATGGAGTGATTAATAATTCGAGATTTTATCTAAACACAAAAATCTTAACCTAAATTTATCACTCATTTATTCACAGCCATATAAGTTATGCAAATATAGCATGGTAAAGCACTGAAAAAACTAAAGTACTAAATGCCTCTACTGCCGTTAAAAGCATGCGATTCGCTTGATTTATTTTGCGGATCGTTTTACTCTTTCCAAACTATTATTAATGGAGACGAAAATACTTAGCATTTACGAACTCAATATTTATAACGTTTTATGCTTTATATTCATGTGTAAAAACAAGTTAACTTTACCAATCTTTAAAGATCTTTTTTCTCTAAACCCAGTTAACAAATATACACTTGGAAATAACAGTTTCTTTTATAAAATGTTTGCAGATCAAAGTTCAACAGATTTTGCATCATATTTCGTGAACCACATCTCAGAAATAAAATTGTTAAATCAAATTTTGATATATCTAATACTTTTTTGATATTTTAATTGTAAATCTTTTATTGTATTTTTCTCATTCTCATTATAAATAGATGTCTGTGTTAACTGTATTTACTTTCAGGGCTGTCCCGAGGAGGGGGCGTAGGGGGGTGTCTAGCCCCCTACAAATTATTTTAGTTCTTTAATTGGCAAATTGGACACTGGAGTCTGCAAAATTGTCGGTCAACGAGAACAAAACTGTCGGCCAAAGAGGACCCTTTTTTTTTTTTCAGATAAGTTAGTCGAAAATTTTTTTTTACGCTTTAGTCGGCAAAAAACAGAAACGTCACCTCACCCCCTCACCCCACCCCCTAAAACCCACCCCTCTCTTCGGGATGGCCCTGTTTATTGTATTTAGTTTTTGTATGTATATTTATATTTAATTTATATGATATTTGCTCGTTTATAGGTTCTAACAATAAGCTCCTACTTTTTAATTACATATAACATTTGGTATCCTCTTAAGATTTATATTTTTAAT
This sequence comes from Hydra vulgaris, assembly GCF_038396675.1. Taxonomy (NCBI): domain Eukaryota; kingdom Metazoa; phylum Cnidaria; class Hydrozoa; order Anthoathecata; family Hydridae; genus Hydra; species Hydra vulgaris. Next base: position 60,979,137 of record NC_088932.1, on the reverse strand, counting down.
TCGAGAAATGATTTATTGCAATTTTTATTCTTGTTTATGTTCTCATGTAAAAAAGTTTTAAACTGGTAAAAGATTCTGATGATAAGACCATTTTGATCTTATTTCAGAAGCCTTGTTTATTTGTTTTTGTAAATGATGACAAATGTAAACAAGCCAAAAGATAAAAAAAAAAAAACTCATTTATACTTAAAGCATCATAAAGCTCAACTTTCTATGGTTAGGACTAAGCGATTGATAATTAATGAAAAAAAATTTACAAAATTTTGCTTACTAAATTTTTGTTATTAAAGTTTACATTGCTTTAAAAAATGGCGAAGACCGGGTGCTGTGTTCAATATATTTGATGAACAATAGGTGTTAGATCCAAAAAAATGCAAACACCTAGAAGTTATATATATTTACCTTACATATGCAAAACTTTATTAAAAATTTTCTTTAATTTATCATAAATACGAAACAAGACACTCAATAAGTAATTACTACATTCCATTTTGAATTGAATATGTATACGTATAAATCGATTTGTAAATTGTAGATATCGATTTGTAATCTTTTATATTTACGTTATACAATACGTCATTTTTATATTTAATTTATATTACAGTAAGTTTAAATAACGATTTTTAGATTTTAAACTTTAAACGATTTAATTTATTAACTTTACAACTTTTTTTTCAAACTTTTTAACTTTTAAGTTTTTTTATTTCTTTTTAAACTTTTTAGATTCACTCTTTTGTATAATATTAGAACTTGCCAAATTAAATATTTCTCTATTTCCCGAAGGGGCTTGATGACAAAACAATTTGTCTTCTACTTGCCCAAGTCAGATAGTATTTACATATATTTATTAGATCTAAAGGATAACATAGTAAAATGTGTGTTAATTGACGAAAGAAAACTAATTACTACTTCTGTTTAAAAAACTAAAATGTCATAAGATATAAATAAAAATGTTTTAAAGTTTTATAGTTTGATAGTTTAATAAATTTAAAACTATTAAAATGTCATTATATCATAAATAAAGTAACTTAAAGTTTCTAGCAATTTCTATGATTACTTCGACGCAAAACGATAAAATATTTACCATATCGTCACCGTCATTTGCCATAACTTAAGATACCGTTTCGTAATCAAGCAAACTTCTCACGCTCTTTCAACTTTGCTTGCCTTTTAAATGCCATCACATCAGCTTTTTATGCCATTTCAACAGCGTTATCTGCTGTTTTAATATCAATTTGCGATGATGTTAAATACTATTTATTTCATAAACAGTTTGGCGGTATTAAACCTTTTTTAATTTAAGTTTTTTTTTACCTAAGTTATCACAAATGTTGTCATGATATATATTTATGTTTCGTTTTTGTGAAAGATGTTTTAAGTAGTGAACGATAATAAAACTAAATTTGCCCTTTTCTTGCTCTAAAGATTGATTTTGTTATATGTAAATAAAATATGTATACTCTAAACATATATTTTATAACCATAAATATTTTCCTTAAATACTTACCCTATGAATAAAAAATGTTTTTTATCAACAAAAAAAGAATAAAAACATCATAAAATTAACAAGTATTTAACTTACTAAAAAAACGTTTAAAATTTTATTAAAGAATTAAAGTAAAGTTATTTAAAGTGGAAAGCGTACTAACTAATAACAATAAAGTCCCAAGCCCAGTTTTATATTAAATCACCAATGCAGCAGCCAGTTAGGTATTTTTTTTGCTCAAGACTCTTATTTAGTGTATTTAAACCACAAAGGATTTTGCAGAAGTTTTTTCTCACTCTCTTATTCTCTGTTTTTGACTTCACGCGATTCAAAGCATATATTGTAATAAGTAGTTGGTTTATTAAAAAAAAAACAATATGTATAAACAATTTGTATTATATTCATAAAAAATTCAAAGCTCCAATATAGTAAACCATTTTCACGTGAGTAGGTGAAATGAACCAACTTTTAATTGAAGTGTCATATTTCATATGATGAGTTTTTTACCTTTAATAGTAAAAATGTTCATTGTTATTTAATGAAAAATCAAACATACTTTGTATTTTCGACAAATAAAAACATCTAAATAAACAAAGGTTTGTTTTCAGTTATTAAATACTTCATATAGTTTCATTTTTCAAAGTTAAGAACGTTTATTTCAAATAATTTCAAATGTTGAGAATTTTATCTATATATATATATAGAAATTTTATGAACATAATATGTATTATATAAATACATAATATGTATAATATTGATACATAATATATAATATATTATATATTAAATAAAGATATAAAGTTTTTTTTCACTCGTTATTGTTTGTGAAGATTAAAAACATAGTATTAAACAAAACTATCATTTTGTTTAATACTATGTAATGTTCAGATTTGATATATATATACAATTTTTATTATTTATAAGTTGTTTTTTTTATCTAATTTTAAAATACCCATTAATACTTTATTATAACCTTTTAGAAAAACGACTGTACAAATTTAAATGGAATCAAATCAAGGAGATAAAATTAGCTTATTTAAAGGTAATTTTTATATAAATACCCATTTTTAAATTCTTTCTTTCAATGATACTTAGTAGTAGCAGTAGTAGTAGTAGTAGTAGTAGTAGTAGTAGTAGTAGTAGTAGTAGTAGTAGTAGTAGTAGTAGTAGTAGTAGTAGTAGTAGTAGTAGTAGTAGTAGTAGTAGTAGTAGCAGTAGTAGTAGTAGTAGTAGTAAACAACTTGCAGAAGAATCTTCGGTATATTCGAGTAGATCTGACATTTATAAAACTTTACAAATCACTTAAAAAAAGTTAGTAGTAATATTAATACAAACATTTATGTGGATATATCAGTAAATGTAGCATTATTTTGGAGCTTAGAAATTCATTTTTAATCAAATTTAGATTTTAAAAAACTCTTAAAAGCGTGCAGCTGTCTACCTACTTTATTTTAAGGATCAATTTTTTTTTTACATGGAAGATAATAATTATATTAACTTTTATAGATTTAAACTCTTGACATTAATAAAACCAAATGGATCTATATCCGTTCGGTCTCTTAAATACGCTATTTACCCCAAAATTCAGCCAAATTTTTTATTGATGAAATTGAAATAAAAAGAGATGTTGTAATTAAGCATTTAGGAGTGGTTTCTCGATAAGAACAATAAATGGAAACCATACATTGACAATATTTGCTCAAAAAATTTAATTATAACGGAGTCTTTTACAAATTCATATCATATCTTAATAAAAAATCCCTAACTCAACTATATTTCTTATTTATTAGCAGTTATATAAACTATCAAGGTATATTTTTGAAAACCACCAAAAAAAGTAACAAAAACTTAACATAAACTTACTTTTACCGCCGTCAGAAACATGCAAACCGCTTGATTAATTTTACAAATTGATTTACTCCAAACAATTATTTATGGAGATAGTACAAAAACAAACAAAAAAAATAAGAAAAACAACAAAATGTTTTTATAAACATTTATTAAATTTGAAAATAATAAATTTTTATTGTAAAAAACTTTATGGCTATGTTTACGTAATTTGAGGTTTAGAAAATAAAATAGCTGGGTTTAGTTCAAAAAATAAATCTGATCCAAGCCCCAAATATGATTTACTTTTTAATTACAAACAAGCACAGATAAGCACAATTGCTTATTCGTGTTTGCTCGTGGACATCCTTATCATTGTAAACAAGGAAATCGTCATGTAAACCTCAGAGAACTTGTGTTGGCAGACCCAATAGTTGCCGAGCAGATTTTATCAACTGTGGTTTTAGGCAAAGATGCATCACCAAGAGAAACAGTTCGGATTAAAATGTAAATAAGATAATTTTAACTTATAATGTAATTTTTAGGGTCATCAGCTTCCCAGTAACTTTTTTTTGGTCCTTTAAGTGTTCAAAATATGACTTCAATCCAAGAGAACATGGGGCTTTCGAATACCGGAATGAGGAAAATTGGATTTGCTCTCAACCAGATTAGCCTAGTAAGGCCAGTTGAAACCAACTTTCATCAAAAGGCATTGAGAGAATACTTCACCATAAGAACTTGTTGCTAGCTCAGAAGATAGACAGTTGGTGTGGAAAAATCTTACTTTTTCCAAATCAATTGCTCTCTCAGCGACTTGGTTATTGCAATCAAAGCTCGTTGTTTTTCGTTATCTTTCATTTGATTATGTTTTGAAAATCAAAGGTTTCAAACCCAGTTTTCTGAAGCTTCAAATTTCTGTCACTCCAAAGGATTATGCTGTTTTTCATCATGTTCAACAATTTATCAAGGTGAAAAAAATTAGCCTGGGACTGTATAGTAAAAAGCCACAAAAGCTTTATATTCCTGTTTCAAAAGTAATTGGAAAAGATACAAAAGAGATGCTTCTCATCCCAATTACTCTCATCAAGCATGATTGAAAAAAAAATTTAGGCGCACGAAAAAAAAATATTTTTTGCGTTGACCTAAACAATAAGTTTGTATATAATAGGGATGTGCTGAGTGGATTCTCTAAGCTTAAAAAAATCGATTGAAATTCTTGATAAGCTTTTTATAAGTACCTATACAAAATTTAGTTTGATTAATTATCAATTTGATAATTAAAAACTTGTAAAATGCATTTTTAAGAGGTGTACCTATCATTAAATAACGGTCAAATTTAACTTTCTGTACGAAATATTAAAATTAAAATAACACTGTTGGATTTCAAACTTTGATTTCAATTTTTGTGGTTATGAGAACCTTATAACATACACAATCATTAGTTAAAAGGATTTTGATGGGATATTTTTCAGCATTAAGTTCCAGATTTTCATGGTGTGTTGTATATATATATATACAGAAAAAAAAACTTTCCCCTATCATTTTTTTATAACACCTGAAACATTACAACAAATACGATATAGAAACATTACTTTTTGTCATTTTGAGCCATTTAGTCAAATAAATATTATTCAATTATTCAATGCTTAAAGTGGACATCTATCGAATAATACTGTTTTGCGGAATTTTGATCTAAATACCTTTCACGTTTTTAAACTCAACCTTAAAAAAAAAAGAATTCTTTAGTTTTATATAGACTCAGATACTTCTAGTATTATGAAAGTTGTTATACAACTAGGGTTTTATTAATTTATTTTTTAATATACTTCTCTTTATTTCGTTTGCTTATATAAGGTTCGGATTTTTATATTTATAAAGCTCAAGATCATATAATTGTCTTTCAGATCCTAATACTTAGATAAGTAAAAATATTTATCTAAATATCTTCAACAGTCGGTTTCCCCATCAGCATGTTCATCAGGAAGCTGCTAAACCTGTTGAAAGGAAACAGACCGTAGAAGATATCTTGATAAGTGTTTTTACTAAACTAGTATTTTCTCTGTTCTTTTAGAACATTCAGTACTCTATTTGAGTACTGAATTTTATATTATTTGTGGAAAAAACTAAAGCATAATAGTTAAATAACTATAATATTTTTTTAAATTAAATTTAAACTTTTTTGGAAATATTTTTATTTTATTTTTCAATTAGTAAGAAATTTATTTTTAAAAAGTATTACTTTCGTGATAGTAATAAATGCTACAAAACAGTTACTTTTGAACAGCTATTAATGTTTTGTATGTTTTATTTGCACAATCACAACTATGACTTTCTTAGAGACAAATTCCGCACAAAGGAATTCTCAAAAGATTTTTTTACTGTGTGTCACAGTTATAAGCAAAGTAAACTGATCACCTTCAAGATGAAGGTGAAGCCTAAAAATCAATGAGGTGCAATCCGTTATCATACATGCTATAACATAATATAGCATCTAAAAATTCTTTTGTTTTGATTGTGCAAATAAAACACACAATTTACCACACATACCACATTGCGCAAAGTTTTGTCTATTCTGAGCCTGTATATATACGTGCTTAGAATAGACAGAGCTTTGCGCAATGTGGTTGTTTGATTTTGAGTTAGAGGCATGTGCGCATTTATTAAAATTAAAACAAATGTCAAAAATTGTATTGAATAACAAAAGATAATTAGAATAATTATACAATGTTTATACCCTTTGGCCACTTTATTAATCCAGACCTGAGCTATACATACAATAAAAATGTGCTTACCTTTGGCCACCTCGTATTAAAAGATTTGAAATAATTTTAGCTGTTTTATACCCTACAGTTGATTATAAAATAAAAAATTCTCTCAACCGAGCGAAACGACTAGTAATATATATATATATAATAATAATAATAATAATAATAATATATATATATATATATATATATATATATATATATATATATATATATATATATATATATATTTATATATATATATATATATATATATATATATATATATATATATATATATATATATATATATATATATATATATATGTATATATGTTTTGTAAGATGGTTTTGTTGTTTTGAGCCAACTCTGGTGACTAAGATGGTTCTCTTGTTTTAAACTCACAAGTCAGACAACTTGTGTTTTCAAAACAAAAAAAACAGAGCTTAACGTCGTGTGAAAAACTTCCTGCATCTAGCCAAAGACAAAATATTTATAAGCATCTAATGCTTCTTAGTTATCTATAGTCTCAAGAGAATATATTCGAGGACTTTTTATAAAATAGATATAAACATCATGGTATTGAACTCATGGCCAGTTTGATTCAGTTTGATCATCTTTCCAAGTATTTGCAAGGAACTTGTATAGACACCGCTTGATTCCAAGTATTGACAGTTTATTTATATACCTTTCTGCGGCGTTAAATTCTAATCTTTCAAAGTATTTACAAACCGATATTTCTTTTTTTAAACTCTTTAAACCACTTTTTCGTACGAATTCTCCTGCTTTATTATCTCAAGTAATCATTTGTTTTCCTCCATCCAAGATGGCAACAACTTGCCCTATTGTTATTTTGCTTAACCACGTGACTCTCCGACTGCGAGGATAAAAATATAAACAAGCAATATACAAACTTATTTGTAAGTAACATAAATTGCAAATAAAGTCTAAATAAAAAAATTCCAAATAAAAAAAAATAGTAAAAACTAATTTCAACTTACAGCGTGATATAGCATGACACGTGATATAGCTTGATACGTGTCATTTACCGTTTTATTATCATTTACCGTTTTATTATCATCGCGAGCGGACGTTTTTTTTCAAACGACTTTGTTAAAGCTAAATTTGTTTATATTTATTTTTCTAAAGAAAATAAATAATTTTTTATATAATATGACAGTTAACATATTAGAAATAACAAAATTGTTTGAAGATTACAAAAAAGATTTTGAACTGATGTTAAAGCAACAAGAAAAAGTTTTTATTAGTATTATTAGTGAAAACTTAAAAATATTTAATGACAGATTAGAAAAAGTAAAAAAAGGACAGCGACGATTTAAAACTTAGTTTGAACTTTCAAGAACAACTAATTGATGAAAAAGTTATGAAAGCAAAAGTCTGCAGTAAAGAAAACAATTCAGAAAGTATACGCATACAAAAAAAAATTAAGGGAGATAGAAGATCGGTCGAGACGTAATAATTTAAGAGTAGATGGAATTGATGAATATGAAGGTGAAAGCAGGGAGGAAAGCGAAATAAAGGTAAAAAAGTTTTTGAAGATATATTATCTGTTACTAATGTCAAATTGAACGGGCCCATAGAACTGGCAGCAAAGAATTTAAAAAGCCAAGAACAATAGTAATAAAACCTTTAGATTATAAAGATAAAGTCGAAATTTTGAGGAAGTCGAGTAACCTAAAAGGAAAAATGTTTATATAAACGAAGACTTCTGTTTTGAAACGACACAAATCCGGAAAGATTTAACGGAAAAAATGAAAATCGAAAGAGCGCCTGGTAAGTTTGTCTTTTTATCTTGCCAATTTATCTTACGATAAATTACCAATTTATCTTACGATAAATTGCCAATTTATCTTACGATAAATTGCCAATTTATCTTACGATACTTGCCAACTTATCTTACGATCAATTGAAAATTCGCGATTGGGATGCAAAAAAAAGCAATAAGTTTTATAATATTTGTCATTAATTAACGCAATTTTATTTTCATTATTACTATGCATATTTAATTTAAACTGTTTTTAAAAATGGAGGTAAGTTTCATATTTAAATCTTCAAATGAAAATGACATCGTCGATGATAACGGCACTGATTTAAATTATTTTAGTCAAAAAATGCTAGAAAGTCAATACTATTCAGTTTCTGAATCATCACAATATCTAAGAAAAACTAAAAACACTTTTTTAATTTTAAATATCAATATTCGAAGTTTAAATAAAAACTTTGAAAATTTAAAAATATTATTGGATACAATTAAAAACGATTTTAAAATTATTTGTCTGACAGAAAACTTTGTGTAAACAAATTATGTATTTGAACTAATTAATTACACATCAATTCATCAAGGACGTAAAGTAAATGCAGGTGGGGGCGTTTGTATTTATATCCACAATTCAATAAATTTTGTCTTACGTAACGATCTCTGCATCAATGAAACACAACTATAAATACTACTTATAGACTTCCAACTGGAAACTTAAAAAAATTTAAAACTCATCTTAAAACATTTCTAAACAAAATTATAAATAAAAAAAAACATATTTATATGGTCGGAGATTTTAACATCAACCTGATTAACTATGCCTCAAATATTAATGCTAAGAACTTTATAAACACTCTTCTACAAAATAACCTTATCCCAACAATAAACAAATCTACAAGAATAACAAATAGGTCTTCTACTCTTCTTGATAACATCATAACTAACAACTTTCATAATAATCCTCTTTACACAGGTATAATACAGACCGATATTTCGGATCATTTTCCTACATTCTTAGCTACAAATAACCTTTTAATAAACAATATTTCCACAAAATCCACCTTAATTTGGCAACAGATCAATGAAAACTCTTTAAAAAAATTTAAAAACTGTTTACAAAATTGCGTTGATTGGGATCTAGTACTGCAATCAAATGATGCTAATAATGCATATGAATTGTTTCTTAATCAAGTTTGCAAACAATATGAAATAGCGTCTCCAGAAATAAAAAAAAGTATAAATAATAAGTCTCTCCAAACTCCCTGGATGTCTAAAAGTTTACTAAAATCCTCAAAAAAAATTATAAAAATATATTTGAAAAAACCAAAAAATATGTGGAATGTAATTAAGGATTTAATTGGAAAAAATTAAAGTTGAGAACTGCTTTTAGCAGTCTCAAAAGTAAAAAAAGTGAAGATTTTGATAAAAGTAGTGTCGGTATTGTAAAATCAGTATTTGATGTCATTGAACCTTCTTTATTTCACATTTTCAATCTCTCATTAAAGTCAGGTATTGTTCCTGAAAAGTTAAAATTTGCCCGTATTACACCAATTTTTAAATCCGGAGATAAGTAAAATATTTTAAATTACAGGCCTATATCAATATTACTATGTTTCTCAAAATTGCTAGAGAGAATAATGTATCACAGACTTTATAATCATCTAACTGAGAATGATATGTTGTATTGCAAACAATTTGGCTTTAAAAATAAACATTCTACTGAACACGCAGTAGTAGAAATTTCCAATCAAATATATAACGCCTTAGATAATGACTGTTTTACATTAGGAGTTTTCATTGATCTGTCCAAAGCTTTTGATTCGTAAATCACTATATTCTAATAACAAAACTCGAAAACTACGGAGTGAAAAATAAAAACTTACTTTGGTTCAAAGATTATCTGACAAACAGAAAGCAATTTTTATACTATGATCAAACAAATACTATTCCATACTCCATATCTTGCGGGGTTCCTCAGGGATCTATCTTAGGACCCCCTTTATTCCTGTTGTACATAAACGATTTATACTTATCAACAAATCTTTTAGACCTAATTTTGTTTGCTGATGATTCTAATCTTTTTTTTTTCTCACAGACATGTTAAATTACTTTTTTAAATAGTTAACGAACAGCTATGTAAAGTTAGTAAGCGGTTTGAAAGTAATAAACTTTCACTAAATGCGGATAAAACAAAATATACACTTTTTCATAAAGTAAGTAAATCTGAAAATATTCCTCTTAAATTACCAGATCTTATAATTAATAACACTTTTATTAAAAGAGAATCATTCATAAATTTTTTAGGAGTAAAATTGGATGAAAATTTAAAGTGGTATTTACATATAAATAGTATTGAAAAAAAAATCTCAAAAAATAATGCAATGATGTTTAGGGCCAAACCTTTTCTAAATATATCATCCCTGAAAAATCCTTGTATTATGCCTTTATCCATAGTTATTTGTCTTATTGTAATATTGTGTGGGGTAGTACTAACCATACAAAGCTAAAGAAACTCTACAACAAACAAAAACATGCGTGCAGAATAGTATTTGGAGCCGACAGAAGTGTTCCTTGCGAACCACTTCTGCGTGTGCTCAATGTTTTAAATGTGTATAAACTTAATTTACACCAAGTTTTATTATTTATGTTTATAACAAAAAATGGATTATCTCCAAAAATATTTCAATCTTATTTTAATAAAATTAACCATAAATACTCAACAAAGTTTTCAGATAACAATTTTATTGCTCCACAATATAAATTAAAATTAACTATCTATTCAATTAAATACCGCGGACCTAACCTGTGGAAAAAGTTTCCAGATATTGTTAACAATAAACAGACTACATTAGAGCAATTTAAGGACGAATCAAAACGATTTTTATTATTCATGGATATATTCAACTTTAAATGTTTATTTTAAACTAAAAACAATCATATAAAAAATAGATTTAATTTTATCAGTAATTAATATAAATTAATACAAAATATTTAAAATAAAAAAAATATATACATACAAAATATCACTGATGATGTTAATAATTTATCTAGTGATTATATTAATTATGAAGTTTCATTTCTTGTTGTCTCTTATCCTCAAGTAATTTTATTTTTTTGACTTTTTTATTTTTTATTAATATATTTGTTAAACATTTTAGCAATTGTTTTCAACGCTTCTTAAAAAATATATATATATTTTATTTCTAATTATATTAGTTATTTTCGGTTTTCATTTCTATTTGTTATTTTATATATATTTTTACGTTACGGTAATGTAGAATTTATTGCTATTATTTTTTTTAAATGGGGCTCGGCGATAAGGCTGAATACGCCTCCCAGTAAACACACGACGTCTTAAAGACGTCTAAAAAACGTCTTTTAGACGTCTAAACGTCTAAAAGATGTTTTTTAGACGTCGTGTGTTTACAGGGCTTCTTCTCGCTCCAGCCAATAGTTTATATAAATGTATTTGCAATGTAAACATTTTTAAACGGCAAAATAAATAATTTATAAAAAAAAAAAACGTGTCTGAAACAGCAAATTATAAAACTTAAATATACAAATTATAATAATCAATATATAAACTTTGCTCTAACTAGCATAAATAAGTACACATAAAAAAAATGCAAGTAAACATTTTACAACTGATTTATTTTACAACTGATGAAACTTACAGTGTGATATTGCATGCCACGTGTCTAAAATTAATATCTAAATCTAGCTCTATGTAAACATAGCTGCAACTAACCTAAATAATGATAACCATCAAAAGATATGTTAATATTTTAAATTTTACAACTGATTTAAATTTATATCCTAAACTACAACATTTCACGTTTAAAATAGAAGAATATACAAGAATATATACAAGTCATATAGGCTATATTATAGAAACAATTGTTGAACTAACCCCTTAGTTTATCATATAAAGCAAATGGATAAACACAGTTTAAGTTACACTCCGTTATTTGTAATTTTGAAGGTTGTTAAACTTATTATAAATTTTCTATATAAAGTTTATATAAAAAATTTAAAATATAAAGTTTATATAAAAAATTTAAAATATAAAGATTATATAAAAAATTTAAAATATAAAGTTTATTTAAAAAATTTAAAATATAAAGTTTATATAAAAAATTTAAAATATAAAGTTTATATAAAAAATTTAAAATATAAAGTTTATATAAAAAATTTAAAATATAATCAACAGAGACAGAATGAGGAGAGGAAGCAACATTTCGAGGATTCGTTTTTTATCAAATTTTTGATTCTGTGATTGGTGGACTCACTGCTCGTAGCCATTCAAGAAATTTGTGCTAAATTCTTTTTTTTTTGTGGGAATATTAAAAACTGTTTGAACCAGAAATCAAGAGTGCCTGCTCCCATTTTTTGCAGAAATGTTCATGTGACGAGACTGAAAATGAACTGACTTAAGAATTGCTTCATATGAAGCAAATTCATTCGGCAAACTTTGGAGAGAAACCTCTTGTCTCATTCAGCTTTTTAAACGAAATTTCTGAAATAAGGCTGGGGGAAATTTTCAAAAAATGTAGAGATTGGACTGCGTTTCTTTAATTCAATAAATTGAAGCTCTTCAAGAACTTTTTGCGCAAGAACGAACCAATGATCATGCTATTTTAAATAATAGGTCTCAATTAGTTCAAAATATTGACTTCATGATGTGATTAAAGAGTTTGTTAAAAATAAGCAAGAAAAATAACATTGTCAGACACAAAAGCTGGACTACTTAATTATACTTATATACCAGCAGTATAATCAAAATATTTGAGCTGATTTTTTTTTTTTTTTTTTTGAAAAGAAGGGGGGACCAAATTGAAGGATACTCGGAGCCCCTAAATCCTGTTTACGGCCCTGGGTTGAAATCAAGTTAATTAATCAACATCTGAGGTTTGATGTGAAAAATACGTAGAACTTTAAAAAAAATGGCTTCAAAATATTGACCTAATTTTAACATTGAAAAAACGGAAAATGCTTGTTGGGTATGTGATCACTTATGACTATAAGAAATAGGTTCATCAAAAAAGATTTATCTAGATATATTGGATATATTATTCAACTTTTGCGAAGTTCTCTATTTAGAGTCTCAAAGAAGAAACTAATAGATATCATTCTAATGCATCAGCTATCTGTACTTCATTTTCCAAATGATTATAAACAATGATCAGAAAGTAAATCAAGAAACCTTTTTTGGGTATTATACCTGCAGTTTTATAGAAATATTGACTATAGCTTTTAGGTTATTTATCATAATCTGCGCAAGCAATCTTTTAACCTGATAATTAAATCTACCACTACTTTGGTTATTTTTCCTTAATTTAATTCAAAAATAAATATTACATTTATTAATTAACTAATTTGTACAAAATTTTAGAACTCCAAAATGAAATAAACAAGCAAACATAAAATAGAAATAGAAATTTTATGAAAGTCCAAACATTTGCATTACGCGTTGGTAGAGAACAAGCTTTAAAAAATGTGGGTTTTTTTATGAATTTGAAACTCCAAGACTCAGTTAAAATTTAAATTTAGTAAAATTTGAATTAAAAAAAAAACATCGTTCTTTTTGTTGAATTCTCTAGAGTAATTACTTGATGTTTTTCAAATTGTTAAGTTTACAAAGTTTTGTTCACAAAAACGTTCTCTTAATATATAAAAATACTGTAACACGATACTTTATTCAAAAACGTTTTTAAAAGTAGTATAATTTTATAACTTTTTTATATTAAAACTTTTTAAAACAGGACTTAATACGCTAATAAATAACGCGTCACGTTTGAAAAAATTTTTACTAAAATAAATGATATTAAATTTATTTTAATTGAGAGAATAAGTTTTTATAAACTAACTATGCGTTCATTTTTAGGAGTTCAACCGTTTTCAGAAAATTTATTTTCACGCGAAAAACTACTTCGTGAAATTCGACGTTTTTTACATGAAGCAAACAAGTCAACTTTAATATTATATGGAATGTCCGGTGTTGGGAAGACACAAATTGCAAGAAAGTATTGCGAAATTTATTATAACTTCTACAAAAACTTTGTTTGGATAGACGCAGCATTTGGAAAGTTACAAACCTCAATGAGAAACCAAATGTCAAATATTAGGATTCGAAGTTCATGACTCAAAAGGTGATTATTTGAATATAGAAGTGATTGTTGAAAAAATTCACAACCATTATAAAAATGAAAAAACATTGTATATTTTTGACAATGTCGACGATGAAAGTGTTAAAAACCTGACCATGTATATTTCAAGAAAACCGGGTTCATTTACGTTGATTACCTCCCAATGGAGAGCGTGGTCGAATAACGTAAACAAAATGCTAGTTGATGTTTTTACTTCAGAAGAAGCATTCGCTTATGTAAAAAATAATATTAAAGAAAACGCCGATGTATAAGAAAAATATAAGAAACCTAATTAAAGAACTTGGTTATCATCCGTTCGCTATTACTCAGGCAATAAAATATATAAATATTCATAGAATTTCGATAGAAAAATACGTAGATCGATATAGATCGAAACCAGAAATATTAGACAATAACTTTCCAACCGAAGAAGAACCAAAGTCTGCAATAAAAGCAATTAACTTAGTTTTAATAAAGTTAGAAAAAAGTAAACCTTTTCCATTTAAAATATTAAACTGTTTATCTCATTGCGACAATCAAAACTTAAGTAAACAGTTTATAATCCAAATTTCAAAACAAATGGAAATAAACAAAGAACATGTAATAGATGAAGCCGTTGGGTTTTTAATGAGTTATTCTTTGCTAAACTTTGATGAGAACAAATATTCAATGCACGAACTGACACAGCTGACGTGTAAATGTTTTCAAAATAGAAATTCAACTACAAATACGTATCTTAGTTTAATTGAAAAATTATTTAGATTTGAATTGAATGAAGTAAAAGATCACGTGGATTACGGAAACTATTTTATTTTCCATTTTATCTTCATGTTTCGCACTAACGGAATAAAAATTTCAAAAACATTCCATAATATGACGACATCCATATATGAATTATTAGTAAATAAAGGTTTATTTAAAGAAGCAATCGAAATATTAAAAAGTATTCAAAGTTTTACTACAGAAACTTATGGTGAAAATAATAAATTTACGCTTGATACAAAACATAATATCGCACTCTGTTGGAGCGCTATGGGAAAATATAACGAAGCTTTAGAAGTTTTTTATTCTATTGATAAAATACAAACTGAAATTTTAGGCATCAACCATCCAAACACAATGTCATCAAAAAATAATATCGCAAACTGTTTGAACGATATGGGAAAATATAACGAAGCTTTAGAAATTTATTACTCTGTTCATAAAATACAAACTGAAATTTTAGGTATCAACCATCCAGATACAATGTCAACAAAAAATAATATCGCAAGCTGTTTGAACGATATTGGAAAATATAACGAAGCTTTAGAAATTTATTATTCTGTTGATAAAATACAAACTAAAATTTTAGTTATCAACCATCCAGATACAATGTCAACAAAACATAATATCGCAAACTGTTTGAAAAAAATGGGAAAATATAACGAAGCTTTAGAAATTTATTATTCTGTTGATAAAATACAAACTGAAATTTTAGGTATCAACCATCCAGATACAATGTCAACAAAAAATAATATCGCAAACTGTTTGTACGCTATGGGAAAATATAACGAAGCTTTAGAAATTTATTATTCTGTCGATAAAATACAAACTGAAATTTTAGGTATCAACCATCCAAATACAATGTCAACAAAAAATAATATTGCAATCTGTTTGAAAGCTATGGGAAAATATAATGAAGTTTCAGAAATTTATTATTATGTTGATAAAATACGAACTGAAATTTTAGGTATCAACCATCCAGATACAATGGGAACAAAACATAATATCGCAAACTGTTTGTACGCTATGGGAAAATATAACGAAGCTTTAAAAATTTATTATTCTGTTGATAAAATACAAACTGAAATTTTAGGTATCAACCATCCAGATACAATGAGAACAAAAAATAGTATTGCAATCTGTTTGAAAAATAAAGAAAAACAACAAACAAGTTGTTTAATTATATGATTATTATTTTAGTTTTAATATATGTAAAGTGTTATACTTAACTTATAATTGATTCTTTAAAAGTTGTAAAACTCCGTTCTTAATTCTAATAAAAGTTTTCTTAATTTTTGTTATCATTCGTATAGCGCGTTTTTTTAAAATAAAACGAAAGCTCATTTACTTTATCATTTATTTACATGTTATATATTTATATATATTGTCGATTATAAATTAAAAAATGAAACTAGTTTATGGTTTTTACTAATTTTAGTTATTTACTCAAATAATTAAAGTGTTTAAATTGGTTTAGTTAATTTATAAAAGTCTAAAGTATTTTAAAAGCAAAAATTTTGTTATTGCGATATATATATATATATATATATATATATATATATATATATATATATATATATATATATATATATATATATTTGTTAAAAGTATATTTAAAAGGTGAACCAAAGAATTCGATTCCCATAGGAATTATAGTACAGAATGTTTAAAACTGTATATGATACATTTGTAAACTCTCACGATAATAATTTTCTTTACGTAAGCGATGATGATTTAATTATTCTATTCTTATTAGTTTAAATTAGATAGATGTTAAATAAAATTTATCATCGTTTAAAAAATTAATAACACTAAAAATATTGTGATCTTAATAGATTGGTTACACGAATAAGATAGTCCCCACAAAGCGGGAAGAGTCTTTGTTAAACATGTCGTGTTTTGAGATTGATTTCGTTTAAAAAATATCATTATTTTATGGACATCTTTTGCTGACTTTATTATGTTACTAAGTTTTATATTTATTACTAAGTTTAATAGTTAGTTATAAGAGAAAGCATAATTAGGAAATTAATGTCTTTAAACAATAAAATATTTACTGTATACATAATACTTTATACATCAAAACTTCTCCACTTTATCCTCTTACATTAGCTAACATATGTAACATGAATTGGGTAGTTATAATTTTCACATTAAATGCTATACATTTATTTTTGTTACCTTATTTTTATATTTGGAGTTATTGCTATATTTATATACTAAGTTTTATACAGTTATTTATATACTACAGTTTTATTAGTTACAAATATAAAAGTTAATAATAATATAGTATAAGTAAAAATAGTTTCATTAAAAAAATAAAAAATTTCTATATAAATTCATTCAGTAAACAACGCACGACAATCTGCGGTCGGAATTGAAATGTTAAAACTCAAAATACTTTTACGATACCTTCTGCGAGTTACACACGCTCTAAATAAAATTTTAAAAAGCAAGAGGAAGTATATATTGCTCCGTTTTGCTGTTAATCTAAAATAAGATTTATAACAAAAAAAAAAAAAAACACTTTGTATATTTTGGGAAATAATATTTATTATATTTCAAATTTCAAAAATCTATAAATATAAATTAATATCTTTAGGGCAACCAAACACAAGGGACCCCATAATAAAATTGCGCACCCGGTGCTGGGTGCGCCGATAATACGGAACTGATGGTATATTTGATTGCTTTTTTATCACAGTAGTTGTTTTATTACGGTAGCCAGCACCTTTATCACGTTAACTGAAATATAACACAGAACAGAAACATGACAAAAATAGTTATTTTTAAATAAAAAATATATTAATACGAGTGTTATGATAACTTATATATATATATATATATATATATATATATATATATATATATATATATATATATATATATATATATATATAAATATATATATATATATAATATAGTTGAATATATATATATATATATATATATATATATATATATATATATATATATATATATATATATATAACTATATATATATATATATATATATATATAACTATATATATATATATATATATATATATATATATATATATATATATATATATATATATATATATATACATATATATATATATATATATATATATATATATATATATATATATATATATATATATATATATATATATATATACATATATATATATATACATATATATATATATATATATACATATATATATATACATATATATATATATACATATACATATATATATATATATACATATATATATATATATATATATATATATATATATATATATATATATATATACATATATATATATATATATATATATTTATATATATATATATATATATATATATAATTTATAACTTCCTGTAAAATATTTTTTTCTATAAATTAAATTTTTTTGAGATTTAGTAACTCTTTCTGATGATCCAGCAATGGGGAAACTTAAAGTTGAAGAAAAAAGTTAGACAAGTGTTTTTTACTAATTTATATATATATATATATATATATATATATATATATATATATATATAAATATAAGCATTTAATAATACAATAGTAACAAATATTTTGGCTTTATCTAAAGTGTTAAGCTATATTTTTTTGGAAAGAAATTGAACATTCTGAGAAACAGAAATTATGTTCTGATATATCATCAAATAAAAAGCATAAAAATAAAATATCCTGAACAGATACAAGAATTTCTTAGTGGAATACACAACAATGTTCTTAATAACTTAAAGTAAAAACATAATGTTGAGAGTCTTTTTCTAGCAATAAATTACATTATTAGTTACAAAATAATAAAAGAGGAAACCAAATTAAAAAAAAGAGCAGCATTAAGCAATTCTTTTTTTGTTAACAAAACTATTAAAAAAGCTCAAAAAGTTGGAGTTCCACTTCTACTAACTGCTGTTAAATGTCAGAAATCAGATAGCCGCGACTTTTTTATATTTTTATGTAGTAAACTTTAATATTTTTCCTATTTCCATTTATATATATAAAAATATATTATTCTAGTGAAAATATGTGGTATATATATTTCTTTTTTCTATTTTCATTTCATTATTGATCTTCTATAAATAATATAAACAAGATCAAAGCACCAGTACCGCTTAATTTTTATTTTGACAGATATGGCTGGAAAAAAATATCAAGACAGAAGATTATCTAAAAGATCTTTATTTGGAACGCAAGCCTTTATCAACATACATCGTCAAAAACGTTTGTCTTTATCTCAGAGAAACACAGAAACTGAAGAATCTATAGGTCAACCTGGCGGCAGTATTACATATTCAGGTATATTTGCAAACATATTTTGAATAATAAAATATAAACATGTCTAGCTAATGAAAACAGAGTGTAATAATAATAATATTAAAATATTATAACCGGTAAAAATACTCTTGTACAGTTATGTGTTTGAAATCGGTCTTAAAATTGAGTTAGTACGTGAAATATATTCTAACAAGGTTTTTTATACTATATGTTCGAACTCTGATACTGGCGATGATCAAATTATAAAACCAGTCTGTAAAATGAAGGCATTTCCCATTAAGTCACTATTTTCATTTGTTTCCGAAGCTAATAAATATACTTGTTTGAAGTGTCCAGAAAATGGAAGGCTTGTATCCACATACATGGACCTGAGCCACTCTGCGAAAACATATTTTTCATGTTCATAAAAAACCTGAGTACCTTTACGATTCTCAAAAAGAAAAAAAAATTGCTCAAGATCGATTCCTCGGAACCAAGAACAGAGATGAAATAGATGAAGCCATAACAAATTGCATTATTCAAGATAGCCGCCCTTTCAATAATTTTCATAAATCTGGTATGCAACTTTTAATCGCTTTTGCTCCGCATTACCAGCCGCCTCATCGAAAGACAATTGATTGAGAAAGCGGTACAATCAATACAAAAATGATCTTAATGCTAAGCTTAAATAAGTTACCAACATAGCACTACCTACAGATTTGTGTAAAAATTGAGTTGGATTGTATTGGCTTTGCATAACAGCGCATTATCTAACAAAAAAGTTTAAATAAAAATCAAAAGTAGTTTGCTTTCGTAGGTATTACGGAGGGAAATAAAGTTATAGACTCACAGCATTTGTACAAAAAGAAATTAATAAACTTGAAATTGAATCTAAAATTATTTCAATTACAACTGACAACGCTGAAGATATTAAAAAGGCGATGGGATCTTTTGCTTCACGACTTTCATGTATTTATCATAATTTAAATCTTGTTTTGAATCATGGAATCAAATTGAGGACTAAGCTATCACATAACTTATTAGATAGCACAGCAGATGTAGATGAAAATCTTAGATATTACAATAATTATAATGAAAGCGATATTATATCTAATGGATATATTTCTTCTGACGATCAAGAAGAAATTGCATGCACTTATGGCAAAGAAGACGTTAGCTCAAATGATGAAGAATGTAGCGAGGAGGAGGAGGCGTCAACCAATGAAACTGTTGATCAGTTATTTATTTCTTCCTCCAGCATATTATTCAAGTTATGAAAAACGATAGCACTTGTTAAACGAACTTCTGTTTTACAATCATTTGTTTTTAGTGAGATCAAAAAGCAGGAAATGGAATTAAAAAATTTATCGTCAGATTTTTAGGTACGTTGGAACTCAACGTTTTTGATGATTAGTAAGATAATAAAAGCGAAATATGTTTATTTAAAATTACCTTAGATCCTGGCACTATCGATGAGTTAACAGAAAAATAGATTAATAAACTCAAGAAACTAATTTTGTTATCAGACGACTGGAAGTTCCAAGACATTATAATCTTCCAAGACATTATAATCTTGCTCCATTTTTAGAAGCAACTAAACTTCTCTCTACAAAAAATTCTCCAACACTTTCTTCGGCAAAATTTCTCCAAAATACGTTAATGAACTTTCTTGATTATAAATCTTAAGCTAAATGTTTTCTCTTTCAACCATCGCCTACGGTGGAAAGAGAGAACACGTTAGGAGCTAGTCTTCTCAAATTCATGAAGGTATACTTTGTTGAAAAAATGTCTACGAAACAAAATCTGCAAAGTTTGCTGGCATGTTTCTTTGATCCGACAACAATCGAGTGTCTTACAGAAAAAGAATATCAAGAAGCAGAAAGCAAACTTATGAAAATTTTTTCAAAGTCAGTACTCCGACATTAACCTTAAAGATCAACGCATACAAACATTTTTTTTCATAATGAACAAAATTATTCGAGAAGTAGTTAGTTATAAACCTAAAATTTATGTTTGTTAAAAAACATTATTTGTTTTTAAATTTATACATAAATTTTACTTTTTTTACATTTTCAGCGTTGTTAAAAAATAGATTACATTTCGACAATATATGATTTGTTTTCATTTTTAGATGTAATTGATTCAAGTATTGATTTACAATTTCATGTTTCACCTGAAGTTTTTGTTAAACGCAAAAATGGGTTAGCTAACCTTGCACCATTGTGTGGTTTTAATCTGTGCGAAAAAAAAAACACTTAAAACAAAATATAAAAGAAGAGTTGTCCTTTTTCAATTACACTATAAAAGCAAAAGCTTGAAAATTCGATGAATTTCGGTACGAAAACAATATCCAATGTTAGCCAATGTCAATCCAACGCCAACTATGATGTTTATCCGACGTTTTTAGCCGTCGTTTTGCCCACCTGGTACTTATACTTATTGTAACTGATTGTAAAGTTGCAAATGAAAGAGGCTTGATGACAAGACTGCAGTCTCCTACTTGCTCCTGCCATTATCTTAATTTTTATCTTATTTATACATGTATACATATAAATATATTTGTATTTATAAATGTATTAAAGTTATTTGCATGTAAAATGTTTATATAGTGACGAAATAAGTTACGAAAAAAAAAAGATTATTTTAGATATGAAACCGTTAAAAATAAAAGTTATTAATGTTTATAAACTACTAAATTCTTATTTTCTGGCGCGTAGTCACGGTAGGGGATTAGAGTTTTATAACACAACAAGAATTATTTTATTAACTTTGTTTCTTCTCAAAAACAAAACACTTTTAAGAAAAAAAATATTATTTAATTATTTGGCCTTTACATTTGTTGTAGAATGACTTTATTTTTATAGCATTTATTTTCTTGAGATAAACTTAATATCTGAGAAAACCTTACATTTTCTCAATATTGCATTTTGTTGCAAAAAATGAAGTATTTATTGTAACTAGCAGAAAGCAACCCGTAATACGGGTTATGATCGGTCTGTTACTTAATTTATAGTGGGTGTTTTCCACAATTTAAAGTTTGAGTTTATTTATTAATGTGTGCAGTAAACATATCTGAACATAAGAGCTGATTTATCTGAACTCCATTTTTTGTGAATGAGTAAAATACAAATTTGATATTTATGTTGCATATTTCGTCTGGGCCATATAGCCTTCTAATCGTTATTTATTGCGGCTTAACCGCAATCAATTAAGTCTTAACTCCATTTTATGAGCCAAAAACTCTTAAAATAGTTTTTTTTACTACACTATCACATTTATTTTTACAATGTGTTATCGCATTTGGCTACCAAAAATGTTTTAAATTGGCTTTTAAAGGTTACGTTACGTTCATAGTTTTTAATGTGACATAATATCATGTTTGTAAACCAAGCTGACTGCAACCGGGTCTTGTTAAGTCTGTTCAACACAGACCATTTTTATATTATTTGTATGGCCTCTTTGTTTCAATAGTTTTTAGTAAATGGTAATTTGCTACCATTTACTAAAAATTCTTTTTGTTACTCGGAATTTAATTCTCGTAAATATTTTGACACAAATAAAGGACCTCCCTTCTTCGATTTTGCCTTAATGGTGGCCAGGAGAATAGAGTTATTTTTATTAAGAGTAATCAAGTTTTTGATGAAGATCTTTTACCAATATATTAAAATTTAAAACAATGATTTTTCATGTGTAAGAATTTTTTCCTTTTAATATATATAAGAATTTAGCATATATAAGAATTTTTTCCTCAAAAGTGTTTCAAATGCAAATTAAGCTAATTTATTAGTTAAACACGCAATAAAATTTAAGTAACTCGATATTTGATAAATGCGCAATACTACAATCTCCGTGTTTTAAAGATTTTTAATTTGTTTTTAGTTGCGACCCCCCGTTTAAAAACATCCCTTAAGTTACGTACCTCAAATTATTAGGCAAAAATAGAGAAATTTTAAAAAAAATTGAACTAATTGCATATATTTATATCATTTTACCTGACAAAAATTTACAATAACGTAAAAACCCCTATTTCCGGATGGTTTAAAACTTAGATTGTCATAAATAGCTCAATATAAAGAATTTTGAAATAATTTTTTTAAATAAATAAACTTCATAACAAGACAAATCAAACAATACAAAAAATATCATTTTTGCAATATAAATCTTTTATTTTATTTTTAAAAAATATTGTTTTCATCCGGAATTAGGTGTTTATGTCCCTAATTCCGGATGCGTATAAAATACAGAAAAACACAAACACAAATAATACTAACATTAAAATAATTATTTTAATCCATTAAAAAAATGAAATCGTCTAATAAAAAAAGAGTATATATTATTTTATACACATTCGTTACAAATAAATTCCATGGTTGGACGATAATCAAAGACACATTCAATGCATAACCAATTTGAACACTGCTCACACGCAAGCCATTGGTTATCTAAGTTATTTGTCCAATTAATTTGGCAAGAATAACATAGAAGATCATCAGATACTAAAATGTTATTTGAAGCTTGAGGAAAATGAGGGTCTGTTAACTGATTCTTTGTCTTTATACCATTTTAACCTGGTATTTTAGACGACTGACTTTGTCTCAACTTTTTTTTTTCTTCTCTTTCTGTGCATTTTTCGCTTTTTGAGTAGCAGTGGAAATCTTTTTTTGTTCTCTAGTAAATTTCTTTGCAGCTTGTTCATCTAATTTTTTTTTTTTTGATGCTTGTTCAGCTTCATCGTAAGCTATGGTATCCGCCGAAGTCATATTATAATTAGCTGGTCGCTTTATTCTCTCACTTTTTTGAACTCTTTTATTTAGAGTTGGTGTCAATTGATCTCGAAGCATATTTAACACTGATTTGTTTATATTTTTTCCCACTTGTTGAACAGCATTATTCAAAGTAGCAAAGCTTTTAAGCAAAAATTCACGATTTGACATTCTTGACGGTGTGTTAGGTGTATTGGTAACATTTCCCATAACTAATGGACTAGATACTGTTGAAGAATCAAATAAATTTTCAATATTGTTGTTTTCGACAGCTTGAAACTTTTTGTATAAATATGCATATATAAACATCATTATGATCAACATGATCATCATAATGACTATTACCATCATTACCACTATCATCATCATCATCATCATCATCATCATCATCATCATCATCATCATCATCATCATCATCATCATCATCATCATCATCATCATCATCATCATCATCATCATCATCATCATCATCATCATCATCATCATCATCATCATCATCATCATCATTATCATCTTCTCTTTTGGCAAATACTAGAGCATATAATTTTATTCCTACTCTTTAAGTCAAACCTCATTTTACTCCATATTTTTTTCACCATCTTGAGCAGGTACTTTATTAATTATTTACATCATCTTTTTTACAAAAACATCTCTCTTAAGAACAAATGTCCTTTTATTATTCCAAGAAGCCAATGCAAAAAGGTCCTGTCTGATGTTAAGTTCTGTTATTCTTAGCTTATTAAATCTTGTATAATTCAAAATTATAAAAGTTATATCCGATGTTAAGTTCTGGAGACTTTTGGTTAGTCTTAAACAATGTCATTAACTAAAGTAAGTCTAACATTTAATCTTATTAATTGCATAATATATAATATTATTTAATTTTTTAAAAGTGCTGAATAAGTGGTTCCAATTTTTTAAAACTCTAGAGAAAACTTTGACCTCTCCAACTATCCTACGATTAGTCTTCACTCTGTTATTAGTTTCTTTATATAAAGGTTTTGAGATTATTAATTTATTTCTTACTAACTGCAGTAATAAATTTATTCTTGAAGGCCTACACTCTTCTTTTATTCAAGTAACTTTAAGGGTACCACAAGGTATTTTGTGGTACTCCTAAATCTT
Source organism: Hydra vulgaris (assembly GCF_038396675.1). Classification (NCBI taxonomy): domain Eukaryota; kingdom Metazoa; phylum Cnidaria; class Hydrozoa; order Anthoathecata; family Hydridae; genus Hydra; species Hydra vulgaris. Next base: position 60,954,239 of record NC_088932.1, on the reverse strand, counting down.
TGCTCTTGTGTTGTTTCTTATCTACAATTTTAATCTTCATGAAAATTTAACATCTAAACTTTATACACTTGTCTTGAAAAAAAATTTCCACTTTTTGATTGCTTAGAACAAGCAGCTGATTTTTAATCTGATCTCTCTTCTGTAACAGCCTAAGGCTTGCTGTGGCTTATATATTAAAATTCTGGACTTTACACGTTTGCTGCTGCGATATTTTAAATTATGCTTTATTTCTTTGTCGAGCCATAAAGTCTGCAATGATTAATTTTTGCCAAGGCTTTCATTCTCATTGCCAAGACTAGATATCAAAATTTCAATAAATAAAATATTTTTAATCAAAAATAATTCTATAGTATTTTTTATTCTGAATATAACTGACAAAAAATAAGCACTACGAGTATATTCGTAGTTAGCAGCGAACGTGTTAAAGTCAGTAAGTTTTGTTAGACAACAAAACTTATTTATTTACTGCAAAAAATTACTAAACTTACTTGTTTACTGCAATAATGTTAGTATTTCTATATTGATGAATAACAATTCTCTTACTTTCAGATAAAGTCTAAAAACACATTGTAAATGTAATGCGGTCGTGGTGTAGTGGTAGAGCACTAGCGTCATAAGCGAGAGGTACAGAGTTCGAGCCCACCGCGTCTCTCATAGTACCCCATTCAACTTATTTTTCTGCACAGCGGCCTTGGTTGTCAAGGTTTGTGTTTTAGAGTTATATAGTTGAGAGAGGGTTATAACCACAATTAGGTAGCCTCCTTGAATGTAGTGGCGCTTTTAGCCTTTGGGAGGTGAATTAGCATTAAAAAAATAATTATAATAATTTAGGCCTGCTTTATCTGCCAAGCTTGAGCCACTCTTTCATTGATGTAACGTTGCATTTCTTTCTTTTTTCTACAAATACAATCATCGTCAATGCTTAAACAAGCTATCATCTCTATTACGATAAACCGAAACTCATTCTTGCTTGTTTCTTATTCAACAAGTTGCATCCATTTACTGTATCTGTCCCTTCATGCAATAAAAACTTTTATTAATCCAGTTTTTTTCCTTGAACATCAAAAAAACCTTATAACTATTAGCCATCTTCACGTTTTTCTTTTAAAAAAAATTTTAAAAGTAACTTAAAAGTTAATTATTTTTAAGTGGGATTAAAAAAAATAGTAACCAAGTATTACTTCATTTTATGATGATGCAATCTTTATTTTAAGTGATCGAATATGTATGATGCAAATACATTTTATTAATTTTGACAAATGAAATAACATATATTTTTATATCTAGATAAAATAATAACAAGTATTTTAAAACTATGAGTTAAAATGAGTAACACAAAATGTAATATTTTAAAAACTTTGTTTACTCAAATGGTTGGCAAAAGAGTTATTCAAAGCTTCACAAAAGAAGAAAAAATAGGCTTGCATGGAGATGTGATATAACTTTTAATGACTGTAGTTCTATATATTTCATCATGAAAAGATGTTCCTTGCAAATTATGAAACTACACAAAGGTATTGTTGTGACCCATATAAAGTTTATAAAACGTGATTATATATATTTCCAATTATATATATATAAGTTTTCAAAAAAAAGTTTATTGAAACTTAAAGGATATAAACTATATCAAAGAGTATTTATCGAGTTAAAAGAAATCATATATACATACGCCTTAAAATTGCTATCACTGGTAATTGCTAAAAATGGTAACACAAAAACAGCTTAAAGACGCTCTGGAAAACGCTGATAAAATTGCCAAAGAAGAGCTTAAACAAGCTCTTCATCTAGTTAAATCACTTACTGCCAGAATTGATGAACTTACTAATAGAATTGGTTTGCAGGATATTGAAATAAAGTCCCTGGAAGATAGCAGAAGTAGTGAAAAGCCTTTGTTATTTAAATTAGTTGAAAAAGTCAACAAACCCAGTACATTAGCAAACGTAGCTGTAGTGAGCGCGCTCAATAAGCATAATAGGGACGTGACTAATAGAGAGAAGAGAATTTTTGTGTTTGGTCTACCTGAATCTGTAAAAACTAAACCAAGCGATATAACTAAAGATGACACCGCGGAATTCAAAAAGGTTATGGCATCCTTAAATAAATCAGTCAATATAGTCAGAGTTGAACGTTTCAAAAAAAATAAGAACTTTAATTCTGGTAAACCTGCTCCTCTTATAATTGAAGTTGATTCGGTATCGATCAGAAACGACGTTATAGCATCGGCAAAACAATTAGCATCGGGCAATTTTAAAGATATATTTATACGTCCTGACCGCACAGCAGCAGAACAAAGTGAATTCAATAAATTAAACTCAGAAAGAAAAGCAGCTAATTCTGACCTTGACAAGCTTGGAAAACTTGACAAGCCCTTTAGATTCGTCATCCGCAGCGATAAATTGCGATGCATTGATGTCTCACAGGAAGTTGAAATCAATGGTCGTAAAAAGCATCCTTTCATCAAATGGAAAGATGCACAGGCAGCCAGAATTGCAAAAACACAATGAATCAAAGTGTTTACCTGCGAATTTTTATTTAAATGCATTAAATACAAAAATAAAATCTGCTAAACCTAAACCTAAAAATACATTTTTAAAATGTTTTGATAATAACGCAACTTCCCTTAACCCGGATAAAATGAACGAATTATCTGCACTTTGTGATATAAACATGTATGATTTAATCTTTATTTCTGAGACATGGTTTACTGAAATATCTGCTTCTCAATTGAACAACTACTCACTAGTAAAGAAAAATCGAATTGGTCACGGTGGAGGTGTTGCTATCTACATCAAGCGTGATCTAGTCGTGAATGAGGTATCTGATCGTCATCTAAGAGAGATCTTATTCAACAGCAACTCCGAACAAATATGGTGTGAAATTAAAATCGGTAACGAAATTGTTCTTATTGGTTGTGCCTATAGACCACCTTTATCAAATATAAATGATATAAATAAAACAATTATTTTGGCTAAGCAAGCTGTTGATAGAAAAGCGTATAATTGTATGTTACTAGCAGGTGATTTCAACTTTCCGGAAATCAAATGGCACGATGATGACAGGATCGAATTACTAAGTGGTCAAAATAGTGCGGCAAGTGTTTTTCTTGATACTTTGGCTAATCATAACCTAGAACAATTAGTTGATTTCTCAACATTCGAAGTATCTAATGGTAAAGCAAAAAACATTTTGGATTTAATTATTACAGACTTATCAACAAGAGTAATCAACTTATCTAGCTCTCTGCCGTTAGGTAATTCGTCACAAGGTCATCGCATACTGAGTTGGGATTATGTCGTCCTTTCTAAAAATGAGACTACTTTCTCAAACAAAAAATATGACTTTAATAAAGGTGACTATATAAATTTCGGTAAAAAGATTATGGAAAATAACTGGAAGCAATTATTTGAAAATAAAAACAATAATGAGTGCATGAACTTTTCTGCAATAAATATAATAAACTTAGTAAGCAATTTATTCCGTTAAAAAAAGTCCATACCACCCGTAATGCGCCGTGGATGAATAAGGAGGTACTGGCTATGATAAAGCAAAAAAAACAACTGGGCAATTACTTATCTGCGACTAACTGGCGATCAGCGACACTGATTCGTGAATATAGGAAACTAAGAAGTCAAGTGCAGAAAGCATGTAAACGTCGTGTTCAAGTATTTGAAGCACAACTAGCATCAGATAAAAGTAATCCTAAAAGGGTGTACGCTTATGCTAAGGCGCAACAGAATGTTCATGTATCTATTAGTGCTATATCTAATGCAAAAGGTGAAACGTTAACAGAGGGAATACATATCGCAAACAGACTTAACGAGCACTTCAAATCAGTTTTTGTAGATGAAGGCATTATCAAGAAGACTTAGGCGATATAACTATTGACTTTAAAGCAACGCTAGCTTATTTGAAAGGTTTGAGCCCGAATAAATCTATTGGTGCTGATAACATTAGTCCAAAGGTACTTAAAGAATACGCAGCTCAAATGACTTACCCTCTTACTTTACTTTACAATAAAGCACTGTCCGAAGGCTCAACACCTACAGCTTGGAAACAGTCACACGTCACACCGTTGTTTAAAAAAGGAAGTCGTCTTGATGCCGCTAATTACAGACCAGTGTCTATCACATCAGCTCTATGTAAAGTAATAGAAAAGATTATCAGGGAACAGATAACTAAATATCTTGAAAAAAAGAACAGCATCTCACATAATCAACATGGATTTATGTCCAAAAAAGGATGCACATCTAACTTATTGGAGAGTGTCGACTACATCACGAAAGCGTTAAGTAAAAGAAATTTTGTCGATATTGCATTTTTGGACTTTGAAACGCGAAAGCGTTTGATAAAGTTTCTCACCGTAGACTACTTCATAAATTGAAAGCATATGGGATTAATGGCAATGTTCTAAAATGGATTGAGTCATTTTTGATTAGTAGAAAACAGCGAACTGTTTTAGGTGAACACTCTAGCGACTGGACCGATGTTCTAAGCGGAGTTCCTCAAGGGTCTGTACTTGGTCCAACATTATTTATCATTTATGTAAACGACTTAACGGATAAGTTAAAATCAGTTCATAAAATCTATGCTGACGATACTAAACTGTTACAAGAAATAAGACCTGAGTTTCACGATGCTGATTGCCTGATCCTACAAAATGATTTAAACATTGTCACAGAATGGTCAAAGGAAAGGCTGATGGAGTTAAATGTTCAAAAGTGTAAAGTTATGCACCTTGGTTATGGAAATAGTAATCATGAATATGTAATGAATGATGGAAATGCATCACTTACTCTTGAGGCAACGGATATTGAGAGGGACCTGGGTATCTTCATATCTAATGATCTAAAATGGAATCAACACATACAGGTTGCAACACATAAAGCGAGTATGATACTTGGCCTATTAAAAAAGACATTTAGATCAAGAGATATGAAAGTTTGGAGTAAGTTATACACTACGTATGTTAGGCCGGTGAAAAGTTAAACTTTAAAGGTGACATCAAAGAAATCGAAAAAATTCAGCGCAAAGCAACAAAAGTACCTCATGATTTAATAGAATTACCTTACGCTGAAAGGTGTCGTTGGCTCAATTTTATTACTTTGGAAACTCGCAGGAGACGTGGCGACTTAATCCAACAGTTTAAGCTAGAAAACGGTTTTGAGAGTATCAATTGGCATAATCCACCAATTCGCAGATCATCTTCCAACGTCCTAATGCTTAAATTCACACATAATAATGCTCGTCACAATTTTTTTACAAATCGTATTGTCAATGATTGGAATAACTTGCCGACAGCATGCAAAAAGGTTCCGTCAGTTAACGCATTTAAGAATAGAAATGACAAGTATTTTTTTTCTCCAGCTGCAAACAGTAAATCTTTTACTGAAGATGAGCTACACGTTTATTAATTAATTCGTGCTTTAGCAGCTACAAATATTGGCTTTTTAGGTACTATTTGTCATAGATGTAAACTTCAATTAAATGAAAGCAATCTTTTTTCCCTTTTCCCAATTTTGATATCAACTTACTTGCTATGAACAACAATTGCTTTTTTTTTTTTTACTTAAAGTTTATATTTCACAAACCATAAATTTTTGTATAATTTTGTTTGTTTGGTTTTTAATTATTTGTCATTTTATCTACGAGGACTTATTTAAATATATTACTATTACTATTACTAAAGCTATATAAACTATAAAAAGCTATATAACCTATATAAAAAAAAAAAATTCGTAAGTAATACTTAAAAATCTTACAAAAAAAAATTTTTCTGCAAATATTTTTAAAGTTGAAATTTATTTTGTTATTTTTTTGTCATTGCTTTATGTTAATAACAAAAAAAATGTGATGGGCATTTTTATTAAGTTTTATGTTAATACAAGGTTTTATATTTTTGATAAAAATTGAAATAATTGTATATATTCGTTTTCATTTTTTTTTTAGAATCTCTTTGGTCAATCAAGAATGAATTTATGCCCGTGTCAGAAACTGTAAGAAAGAAGTCGTAGGAAAGATGAGGCTGATGAAAACATTGATGAAACCTAAATACATCCTACATTCCGACTGGTTCTGAAATTGCAAATAAAACATTCAGGATGTTGGGTTATTCTCCGTTAAAATCAGTGCCTATTCGAGACAGACCCAATTATGAAAAAAAAGATAAATGAGGTTTCAAATTCTTGCCACACATTAGTTTCAAACAGGGCCGTATTTAAGGGGTGGTTCGGAGGGGCAAGATCCCCCCCCCCTGGATTATGTTAAAGGGGCACCAAAATTTTTACGGAGACTATAAAAAGTTTTCGAAAAAGTTATAAATTATATTAATATTAAAATAAAATATTAAAATACAAAATACTAAATATTAGGTAATTGACAATTGTACAATATTACAAATTGTTATTTGTTTCCCAATCTGCGGAATATTATTTCGGCCTCCGTCATAGATGAGTATAGCGGCGAGCACGGTCACGGTAAAATATATTATACTTATATATTTATAATTAATATATTTATTATTGATATATAATGGATAAAAAAAAAACTTAGCGGAGCTGCAAACAAAAAAAGAAAATTGCAAATTGATAATAATATTTCAAAACTTCCAAAAATATTTGATTTTTTTTCAAAACAAGAAATAAAAGGTAAGTGTTTTTAGCAACTGTCGGTTATTTGTTTTATGTTTTATAATCTAGCTTTCTAGTTACATTTAATACATTTTTAAAATAATTAATATTAATTTAGTTAAATTACATTAACACAATAACTTCATTATACCCTTTGTTGGTTTAAAAAAAAATTAAGAAAATGAAGGTTCACCAAGTGAAATTGAGTCTGTTGTATTGTCTAAGAAAACAAGTAGTCAAGTATCACACAACAACACTAGAAATATTAATGATTTACATAAAGCAGGCTCCAGTGATGTTCCATTGTAAGTGATTTCATATGTTTTAAAATATTCCTTTATAATAATAAGTTACATATTTATAAATAATGTTGGCATTTTATAATTGCTGACTGGAACCAACCTTGTATGAAAAATAAATTAAAATTCCAGTATTTTCAATTGCGCCTAATTGTTTTAAAAACTAGCCTGAGATCAATTAAAAGAATATGTTTTAGTATTTTATTAATTTAAATTTTTATTGTCGTTTTAGAAGTAACAATGAAGACAATGAAGAGGCACTTAGTGAAATTGAGTCTGTTATATTGTCCAAGAAAACAAGTAGTCAAGTATCACTCAATAAGACTGGAAATATTAATCTGGATATCGATGTTTTACATAAACCAGATTCCAGTGATATTCCAGGGTGAGTAATTTCACAATATTTTAAAACATTTCTTTATAATATACACAATTTGTATAAAAATGTTAGTTATTTATCTCTGTTGACTTGTGTAAATCTCCTATGTAAAATTTAAAATTAAACCTAACCAATAAATGTTGTTTTAAAAAAATGAATATCAATTAAATAGATTATTTGAGAATAAATTACTTAAATTTGTAACATATAGGTATAGAAAATAGTGAATATTATTAATTAGTGTTTTTTTTTAATTTGTGGTAATTTTAGTTCTGATCCAGGATTGTGGAATTTAGACGAGAAAACAAGAGATTATATTTGTAGAAATGGGTTCAACTTATGAGCAGTTCATAAGTATAATGTCAGAAAAAGTCCTAGAAACGATAATTAAAGAAGTCAAAGCGGCAACATACTTTTCAATTAGTATTGATTCAACCCCAGATATAACTCACATTGACCAACTTTCTTTTATTATAAGGTATGTATTACCAAATGGAGAACCAGTGGAACGTTTTATTGGGTTCATTGACGATGCTGGGGATAAGGCTGAGTCGTTAACTGACACTATATTTTAATGACACTATATTGAAGAAATACGACTTAAATGTTTGTTTTCTTAGGGGCCAGTCTTATGATAATGCCAAAAATATGTCTGGCATATATTCCGGTGTTCAAGCAAGAATTAAAGATGTTATTTCCTTCGCTGATTTTGTTCCCTGTTCCGCTCATTCGCTAAATCTCATTGGAATGTGTGCTGCTAGTTGTTGCGAAGAAGCAAACAATTTTTTTTTCATTTATCCAAAACCTATATGCGTATTTCTCATCTTCAACTTATCGCTGGAGCTTATTAAAAAAATACAATAATTCCACTCTAAAGAGTTTATCAGATACTCGTTGGTCTGCTCGAGATGATGCTTGCCATAGTTTGAAAACAAATTGGGCTGGCGTGAAAAAAGCATTATTAGATTTGAAACATGATAAACTTCAAAAACCACTTACAAGGTCAGAAGCTGAGGGACTACTTCGACAACTTAATAGACTAGAAACATCATTTATGACTGAGTTTTGGAATGATGTACTTCATACATTTAATAAAACTTGTAAACTATGACAGTCTGTTCAAATAGATTTGAGTACTGTAGTAGAGTTATATAATTCATTAATTGCTTATGTTAAATCTGTACGAGAAATGTTTCAAACCTATGAAGACGCAGCAAGAGAAAAATTTATAGATTGTAATAAAATTCCGGAATTTGAAAATAAACAAAGAAAACAAAAAAAACATTTTGATGAATCCAATGATCCTGATCATACATTTGATAGCCAAAACAATTTTAAAATTAATACATTTTATGTCATATGTGACAATTTAACAGTCGAACTCAACAAAAGAAAATCTGCTTATGACAGTATAATATCTAAATACAGCTTTATTTTAAAAATATATGAACTAGACCCTTCAAAAATACGTGAAGATGCAAAAAAATTGAAAACTATCTACAAACAAGATCTAGATGAATCCTTTAAAAATGAATGTGTTCATTTTCAAAGTGTATTAAAACTAACCACCAACCCTCCTAAAACCCTATTAGATATGAGTAAATTTATAAGAGAAAAACAATTAGTTACAATTTTCCTTATGTTGATGTAGCTTTAAGAATGTTCCTTTGTAATTTGGCCTCCAACTGTTCAAATTATTTGGGAATTTCTAAAAATGAAATTTCTATTAGTTGCTCAATAAACAACGAAAAATCAGAAATAAAAAAATAAACCTATCAACATTAACACTGTCCGAGGATGCTCAAGAATCAACCAATAAGTTAATAAAGCAATATTGTTTGGGTTTTTCTCGAAAGTTTTCAAAAGCTAAGACTATGGAAGACGTGTTCAGGAGATTGTTGGCAACCACAGACCCCTACATTTCATCTCTACGAAAATCAACACCAAACAAATTGAGGACTTTGTTGCCAGAGGCTGTTGCCCTCTTGGTTCCTGTAGCAGAAGATTATGAAGACTCTGACGCAGATGCCGAGGAAACAGACTTTGAATATAATGAAGATTTCAACAAAGAGACAGATAAAGATTAAAAAGAACCAAAATGATTGAAACTGAAACAGAATGTTTTTTTTTCTATATTAAACACCATCTTCAATCATTTGATCCATTTTTTAGCATTTATGGACACATTAGATCCACCTTTTTTATTTTTTTTGGTCAACATTAACACCAAATATTTGGACAATCCAACAAACAACAGAATACTTTTCTGTATCAAAGTCAATTGGTAAAAAAAGTGCGTAAACTAAAGGCGTCTAAAAGTAACTTAGGGGAGTGTAAAAAAATTACTTGAAATAAGATGTCATAAGCGCTTAAAACAAATATCTAGAATTTTTGATTTGTTTTGACGAATATTCTCGGATTTTCCCTGGTAAGAAAGAATTTTTTTCAGTTAAAATCGTTGGTCAAAAACAACATACCCAAAAGCGATTGTTACTTGTAAATCTAAAAGAGCTACATTTAAAATTTCTAAAAACAGGAGAGAAAATAGGATTTTCAAAGTTTTGTCAGCTTGGTCATAATGGTGTGTAACAGTAGACAGTGCATCTGTGTGTCTGTCAACACCAAAATTCAAAGTTGATTACTTATGCAGTGCCCAGTAACATTAAATATAAAGAACTTTTATCAAAAACAGCATGTGACATTGAAAATCGCAGCTGCATGCTTCATAGTTGTGATAAAACTATAAAACTCTTACCAATCTATGTCATCATTTTCAAGACCACGGAATACATGCAGAGCGGCGTTTTTTTGCAACAATTCATGGTAAAAATCCATCTAATGGCATTGGTGGGACTGTAAAACGACTTGTAGCAAGGACTAGCCTGCAAAATAACCAAATATTAACTGTCAGTAAAATGTTTAAATGATGTACTTAAACTCTAATAGGTATTAAATTCATTAGTATTTCTGAAACTAATATAACAAATCATATAGAAAATGCTAAGCTTGATGACCACTACTCTAATTCTAAAAAATTCCAATTCATCGTAAAATATGTATCATCACACATGTGTGTATATATATATATATATATATATATATATATATATATATATATATATATATATATATATATATATATATACTATCAGGCTTGGACAGAAATGGGCTATTGTTAACCAGGCAAATGATTTTTTTTGACAATTTGACCACGACTGTTTAAATGATTTAGAAATATGCTAAAAAAAGAAATGCTAAGCTAAACTCTTTTTTTTTTTTTTTTTTTTTTTTTTAAATTTTCATTTTTTGTTACGATTAAATTCCGTAATATAATACAAGATACTCTTATTCTTTCAAAAATAATCCAGTTATAAATATAAAAAAAAAATCAAAGACAAAATAATAAGAGATAGTTATACAAAAATATATAAAAACGCGGGAAACTTGCAGAAGACCATTAGGTCTTATCATCAAGAACCGTTGTAGTAGTTATGTTTTTACAATATTAAATTCCTATAATATTGTTACAAGCAAAACTTAATTAACTAAGGTAAATAGTGTTAACACCAAAAACATTCAATGTAAAAAGACAAGAACAAATACAAATAAACTCTAACTTGGAAGAAAATTGAAAATAAAAAAAAAAGCTAAATGAAAAAGAAAACAATTCCTTACAAAAGAGAAAATATGTAAGCACTAAAATAAAATTAAAAAAATCAAACTTGAAACTAAAATTACATCTTAAGTTGTGTTTGAAAGAAATAACTTTAAAATTTATCTTTTGAAACGTTTTATTAAAGTTACACAAAACGCTTTTAGAAGTTACTTCTAATGATTGTTTAATAAATGAACAAATTTTATTTAAATTGTTAAAAATTGTTAGTTTTTTTTTTTTTCAACATCTTTGCTTCTAACAAGGCTGCAAAGAACCACTACTAGAGTTGGAAGTTATTAGAAGAGAAAAGATGAAGGTTGAAGACCAAGATAATGATTGACAGACAACTTAAAGATTGCAAATTATATGAATCAGGAAAGCAAGATGAAGGAAGCGAATTCGAAAGAGCTAATGTTCGTGGAAAAAAACTAGACAAATAAGAGTTTTTGGAGCACTTAAAAACGTCACAGAAAAAGGATGAGGCTTAATTTAATGACGAGTAACACGAAAATGAATTTGAGTAAATGGCACAAGAGACTAGCTCTTTAGAGCAGTGCTTGTTGTAGTATCTGTAGAATAGAGAAAGAGAAGCAACATTACAACGATATGATAATGGTTTTAGGTTGGCTGCAAGAGCATGTCCAACTATGTTGACGATGCGTTTTTGAACCTTGTCTAAAAGAGAATGGGCATCATTTGAAAATCCGCCCCAGATACGGCAACAGTATTCCATACAAGGCTAGATTTGAGATTTATAGATTTTTTTATAGAAGATTTGAAAAGACCGGTAACAATTAATTATCTACAGTACGGACTGCCAACTCTAAAAAAATACGAAAAAATGACAAGCGCGTAAAGAAGCAGGAAAAAGCAACAATGAAAGCTTTCAATCAAAAAAGCTTTCAAACAGCAACTAGGAATTTTAGTCGACATGCCAAAGCAAGGGTTAGGCAGCACGAAGGACGGAAACACCGCTCGGCGTTTCTTTGAAAACACTCAAACGTCATCCTTGATAATTTGTGTTTCCGAAGAATTAATCCCCCGTTTTCAAATAATTTTGCAAACAATTTCGAGTGGACATGAAGTTGACGTTGAAAAGTTTCGAGGTTAGCCCTTAGCAACTGCAAGACACTTTATCAAAGAATATCCCTGGTACAACATGCCAACATTAGTACATAGATGCTGATTCACGGACCAGACATTATTTCTTCGGCCAGTTTACCCATTGGTCAACTGTCCCAGGATGCTCAAGAATCAACCAATAAGTTAATAAAGCATTTCACTTTCATTTGCAGAAAATAGAAAAACTGATGGTACAGCATTCAAATATAAAATTGGTTTATAATGATGATCAACACTTGAAATATTTTTATCTGATATACAATAATTATAGTCTGATTCTAAAAAATGGTCGCTACGTATACAAGTATATTTAGTTGGGATAAAATTTTTACGTTTCAAAACAACAATCATTTACACATTTCTGAATTTTTAATAGGAAGTTTATGATGCCGCCTTTTACATATTTGCTATAGCATCTATAAGCAGCACAAAAATTAACCATTTTATAATGAAGTTACTAAAAGAAATATCTAATTAAAATGAATACTAAAGCAAATTAACAGAAATTATGGATATAACTGTTTATATTATATGATATATAGACCGTTTTGCCTGATGTAAATGGCCGATTGTAAACAAAAAATCAGCTTAACTCGCAGCTTATAAAAAAACCCGGTGTAGTATAAAATTTTTACTCCCACTTTTTTTTACTCCCAAAAATCTGATATGAAATTTTTACCGTAAAAAACGCGAATGAGATTTTTACTCTCTTTATGAGATTTTTATTCTCTTTAAATGTTTTTACCGTTATGTTTATATAGCGCTATTAAAAGATAAACTTTTAATAATAATTTTGTTAACTAACATTTTAAGTTACATATAGTAGCATATAATTTTTTAAAAATGATTTATTTCCTACATTTCAATATAAGGAACTAAAATCATAATGGAAGTAAAAATTGTTTTATTATTTTAATTAAAACGGATTAAGTACGCACGTATCTGTAAAATTTATATTCTATTCCCGATAGTGATAAATTTGTTTTAAACTTATAGAACATAAATAAATTTGTTTTAAATTTTAAATTTTAACATAATATTAAATGAGTTTTTTTCCCCTTGACAGCCTTGAAAAAACGATATTTAAATTGTTATGGAAAATAGTGCGAAAAAACCCATACCTTACCATAAATATGGGCACAAATGCTAGGAGTATTGAACATTACATCATATTACATATTTTGGAAAGAAAATTATATTTTGGAATGAAAATACTAACAAAGAAATTATTATAATTTATTTGTTTGGTCCTAGAAATTAAAGCAAATAAATTTAAATTATTCAAGGAACTTTTGCTCTGTCGTAGTATATAATGCAGTTAGCAAACCTTTAATAGTAAATAACTGAGAGTAAAAATCTCATAAAAAGAGTAAAAATCGCATACACGTTTTTTACTCCGCGGTTAAAATTTCATATCAGATTTTTACTAGGGAGTACAAAAAAGTTGGAGTAAAAATCTCATACTACATCGGAGTTACACATCTAGTTATTTATTATACGTCATTGGCTAAAGATCGTAAACCATGTCAGACACCATAAGTAGGGCGGATTTTAAAACGGCGCACCCCAAACTCGGTAAACAACGGAAGTTTTCGTTACGAAAATTATTGACAAATTTACTATATATATGAGTATTTTGAGTATAATATGAGTATTATGAGTATTAAATGAGTATTTTACAGAATGAAAAAACCGCGACGACATAACCGACGCGCACAACAGTTTGAACGGGCCAACGTATTGCCGATTATATACCAACACAACACCAACCTAAACATTTTGTTATTCCAACATCGCGCCAATAAACTTACACCAACGGTGCACCAATCTAAGGTCAACGTAGTTTAAAATCCATTATGCCTATATGTTGCCAACTGTAGCAGTTTGTTTAAGCCAACGTTGCGCCAACAATTTAACACCAAGAGTAGGCCGACATTTTGCCAACAACGCTGAGAATATAAGCCGCCAACGTACGGACAATGGATAGCCGATCATATGCCGATACAATGCCAACCTACGGCCAACCAAAGCACTTCGGTGGGACAACAATCACAAATACATTGGGCTAACGTTGGGCCTTCTAAGTTGTGCTGCTCGAGATATACAGTATTGGACAAAACATTTGCAACCAACATCGAACAATGCTAAAAAGTGTTCCTAATTTTACATGTCTTAAAAACGAAACGAACTATACTACCACAGCAAACAGTTCAGGAATCTGGAGTCATAGCATGCCATGACATGAGCAATCAGCTGACAGCTGACAGCACACAGGCAGAATTTCGTTGACAAATGCCATTTTGCAGCGGGCAAAACAAGTGCAACTTTTTTGGTTTCTTTCATTTTCTTAAGTCTGGTCCGTGTCAACGTCACGGAAGTTTTTTAATAATTAAAGGAAGTATCCAGAAGTTTCCAGAAGCATGCTGAAGCTTCCAGAAATTTAATCATCACAAAGTAAATGTAACACAGTAAGCCTAGAGAAGCGTCATTATTTATTTTTATTATTTTTATGGCTTCAAGTGCAGCTCCCGACAGTCTTGGATTGGAACTAAGAAAGAAAATTATTGGCAATTACGTAAGTGGAATGTACCAAAAAAGTATTTGTGATAAATATCGCGTGAAAAAATGGACCGTATCAAGACTACATATATCGTTCTACGGGAAAGTTGGCAGCAAATAACAAAGGTGGAAGACCGCGTTCCACCACTTCTAGAGAGGATTCTATGATCGTCAGATCCGTCAAGAAGGATCCCTGGATATCATCAGTCGAGATACAAAAGCAATTAGAGCTGCCTGTATCGGACCGAACAATCAAATGACGTGCTGTTGAAGCCGGATTGTTTTCTCGACGCCCTGCAAAGAAACCGCTGATTTCACTAAAAAACCAGAAGAAAAGACTCCTTTTTGCTACATCTTATATTGACTGGAATGTGCAGAAATGGCGAACTGTCCTGTTCAGTGATGAATTAAAGTTCAACATCATTGGAAGCGATGGCATTTGCCGTGTACGTTAACCGGCCGGAAAACGCCTCGATTTACGTTACTGTCATAAGACCGTGAAGCATGGTGGAGGCAATTTAATCGTCTGGGGGTGTTTTTCTGCTAACGGTCTAGGTTAGACACACTGCAAAAGTAAACACACTGCAAAAGTAGTCAAGCAGTGGTTTCAAGACAACCACCTATCGGTGATGGATTGGCCGCCTCAATCTCCGGATCTCAACCCTATCGAGAACCTGTGGGAGATCGTCAACCGCACAATTAATCGTGAAGGTGTTCGTAATAAGGATCAACTGTTTAAACAAATCCAAAAGGCCTGGGCAGCGATTCCACAAAGTTTCATTGATCACCTGATCGAATCTATGCCTCGAAGATGCAAGGCTGTGATCGACAACAAAGGATTCGCCGCAAACTATTGATAGCGAAATACAGCGTGGTCAACATTTTGTCGAGTTGCACTTGTTTTGTCCAGAAGGAAATCAACTTTTTTTAATACTTTTGATTAATTTATTAATTTTTGTGTACAAATAATGAACTTTGTGATGAATAAAACTTGAAGAACTTTGTCTCTAAACAGTTACATAGTTATTTTTCTAAATTGAAAAAATGCAGCACTTTTATATAAAGAAATTAAATTAGCGTTATTTGGTTGCACTCGTTTTGTCCGATACTGTATATATTTCAGATGGAGAAAAACTATAAAACTAGATATAATGTTGAAGAAGCTCTCCATTGTATATTATTTTTTTGCTCTGATTCTGAGCTATCTGATTTGGAGGATGATGACAACGAAAAACCTGATTTTTCACTCGAAAGGATGAATGATGAAAAAGTAGCAAATATTGATAGTGATTGAGATAATAATGTTGAAAGTGATAACGTAAGTGAAACTGATAATTGTATGCAGCTGAAACATATCTTTCAATGGAGAAAAAAAGAAATTCTAGATTAAAAGAGTTAAATTAAAAGAGTTTTCTAGGGCTGTTTTTAGTCAACCACCCCAATATTTTGATGAAATGACTCCATTGACTTTTTTTCATGTTGTTCTGGAATAATTCTGTAACTAATGCACTTGTAGAACAAACAAACCTTGATAGTGTTTAGAAAAATGTAAAATTTATGAACACAAATAAAGATAAAATAGATAAGTTTCTTGGTATGCACCTGATGATATCAGTTTTACTATTACTAGCTTGCCACATGTATCGGGCAAAAGAAACAAAATATGCCCCTAATGGTCTTTTCTATGTCAAGAAATCGATATAAACAACTACGCCACTTTTTCCATGCCAATGACAATACAAAGAAAGATGATGTTGCTTGTAATAACAATAAACTGTTTAAGAAGCAACCAGTTCTGATAATGTGAGGAAAAATTGCATTTCTATTAAACATGGAAAGGAAAAATAGAGTAAACAGGAACAAATAATTCCTGCTAAAACCAAATTTAGTGTTATACGTCAGTACATTGCAAACGAGTCAGTAAAAAAGCAGTTCAAAAATTTTGTTAGAGTTGGCGCATCTGGTATCATGTATAATTTTTTTTTTGTATTCTGAAGCCAATCGAAATATGAAATAAAATTTGGAATATGTTGTAAGAAAGCTTTGCAAAATACTTCCAAAAAAGATAAACCGAAAACTATTTTTTGACAAATGGTTTACATTTTTGGATCTGCGCTTGAAGCTAAAAGCTGATGGAATTTTAACCACAGCAACAATTAGATCTAACATAGTTAAAAAAATGTCCACTCTCAACAAAGAAAGAACTAAAAAAAAGGGTATGGGAGCAGTTGCTATTTCACAGTTATCAATTCAGGATTGGTTTTGGTAAGATGGTTTGACAACAACTTGAAAAAATGTGTTCAACTTGTTTCTACATTCTCAACTCTTATTTCATTATCAAGTGTTAAAAAATGTAATCGAAAAAATAAATCACATGTTAATGTTTCCTGTCCTGAAGTTATAAAGGTGTATAACAAGTTTATGGGAGGAGTTGACTTGCTAATATTCTGACTTGTTGGTATCTCTTAATCTTTGTCGACTGGATATATCGCAGTCTAGTCGGGCATGTAGTACAAAATGCAAAGTAGCTCTTCGCCTGACTCAGAACAAAAATTGTTTCCATGGGTTTCACAAAATAACTCCTTCAGGTATTTAGAGTGGTACAACTTCATCACGTATTATATAGGAATGAAATAATGTATGTAACCAGCAATAACTTTGCTATTTTTGTGTTTATCTACTACGTTTATGCAATATGTTTTAATCTGGTTAAAAAAAATTTAATAATTTTTACTTTCTTTTTTTTATAAATTATTTAGGTACTGCCTAACCATGGTCAAACCTATTGTGTCATAAATTTAGAAAAAAAATAAATTTATATTTCTATTATTTTAACCCTAAACTGTTGTGAAAGTTTTACTACATATTTTTTTCAAGTGAATTTTAAAATTCGGCTCATAAAGGGATCCCATATTGATTTATATCAGTAGGGTTATGAAACTACTAATTTAAAAATCTGTTATTAGAAATTAAAAAAATGGATTTATATCACACCTAAATTAAGACTAGGAAAGAATTCAAAAATGGAGGGTAAGCTTAGGCAACATTACTAATAACTTGAGCAATTTGACATTACTAATAATTTGAACATTTTGAGCAAAAAAACAATCGACTTAGAAAATAGATATAGACGAAATAACCTCCGAATAGATGTAGTAGAAGAAAAACCGAATGAAACCTGGACTGATTGTGAAGATACAGTAAAAGATATTTTTAAAAACCAACTTAAAATAAACAGCGAAGTAGTTGTAGAAAGAGCACATAGAGTAGGAAAAACAAGAGATACCCAGAACAATAGTTCTGAAACTCTTAATCTATCAGGACAAGAACAGAATTCTAAACGCCGTTAAAAACTTGAAAGGTACTGGTGTGTTTATCAACGAAGATTTCGCGAAGGAAACGATCGCGAAGGAAACGATCGAGAGTCGCAAAAAATTATGAGAAGAGCTCAAACGATTGCGCGGTGAAGGTAAGTATGCTATTATTAAATATGATAGAATTTTATGCAGAGAATTTAGAAACCCTATCCCTTACACTAAATTTTAAAAAGAAACTTTTCTAAAATAAATGATCTGATAAATTAAAAAGAATAATAAAAATGGCTGGAATAAGTGATTTTGAATTTATGAGGTTTAACTTTACTGAACTGAATTCTGATGAAAATATAAACCCTATTATAAAAAATTGCTCGGATTGCTTAAATCACTATCTATGCAAATTAGAAGGGTTTCATTTTAAAAATGTTTATGACAAAAGTTTAAATAAAATTAGAATTCTACACGTAGATATTCGAAGTCTTAATAACAATTTTAAAACACTTCTTAACTTGTTAGATGAAACAAAAAATCGTTTTAATATAGTTTGTTTAACTGAAACGTGGATTTCGAATGACTTAGAACAAAGTATTTTTAGAAAAGGTATTTAAGAAAAAAAAAAGAGTTTCATTATTGGGGACCTAAATATGAATTGTCTTCTGTATAATGAAGATAACAAAATTAAAAACTTTTATGACTCCTTTTTTGAAACGGGTGCAATACTGACCATTTTCCAATATTTTTTACACTTAATTCAAAATATGAAAATAAAAATAAATCAATCAAAATTAAAACACGCACTTTTAACCATACTAATATAAACCAGTTTAAAAACCAATTATCGTTACTGCACTGGAAGCATATTAACTTCAATGACAATGCAGACAAAATTTACGATAATTTTTTTGAAACCTTTTACTCTGTATATGATGCAAACTTCCCTATTATTGAAAGAACAATAACTCCAAAAAATATAAACAATCCTTGGGTAACAAGAGGATTTAAAAAATCATCCAAGATAAAACAGAAGCTGTATGTAAAATATCTCAAAACAAAATCAGCTTCAAATGAGAAAATATATAAAGATTACAAATATCTATTTGAAAAAGTTCTTAAAAATTTGAAAAAAAATTACTATTCAAAACTCCTAGATAAATTCAAAAATAACTCAAGACGCATTTGGCAAGTAATGAACAAAATGAGTGGTAGACAAAAGAAATGCTCAGGTTCTCTCCCCCAGATGATTATTGTTGATAGCAAACGTATATGTGATCCAAGAGATATAGCTCACGAGTTTAACAAATTTTTTATTGACATCGGTCCTAAACTAGCAAATAAAATTGCTTTTACCAAAGCAAAATTTAACAATTTTCTAGTACAGATGGATAATTGCTATGGTTCCAACGAATTATATTCAAAACTATCTTTTCAAGAATTTTTCTGAAAAGATAGTTCTGCATTCAAATCACTATAAAAAAACAAAGCAAGCGGAGCAGATGACATAAACGGTAATATAGTTATAGAATGTTTTGAACAATTAAAAGATATTCTTTTTAAAGTATATGGAGCGTCTATCCATCAAAGAGTATTTCCTAACCGATTAAAAATTGCAAAAGTTACCCCTATTTTAAAAGAGGGAGATCAAAAAAATATCAGTAATTATCGTCCTATTTCCGTCCTCTGCACATTTTAAAAAATACTAGAACGCATTATGTACAATAGACTATACAATTATTTTCTTTCTAATAATTTGTTATACGTCAACCAATTTGGTTTTAAAATAAACAATTCTACGGAACATGCAATTATCCAATTTGTACGTGAAATTTCAAATTCTTTTGAAAAATCTAAATATACTTTAGGTGTTTTCATCGACCTATCGAAAGCATTCGATACTGTCGATCATCAAATTTTGATACAAAAACTGAAATACTATGGAGTAAATTACAAAGTCATAAAATGGTTCAGAAGTTATTTATCAAACAGTTTGTTTTTAGTAATAATAATTATTCTAATGAGTTTCTAAATAGTTTGTTTTTAGTAATAATAATTAAACAGTTTGTTTTTAGTAAACAGTTTGTTTTTAGTAATAATAATTATTCTAATGAGTTTCTAAATATTCCAAAGTTTTTGGGTGTTTTTCTTGATAAAAACATCACATGAAAAGCACATATTGACTATATTAGCACAAAAATTTCCAAAAGCATTGAAATTTTATATAAATCCAGAACATATTTAAGTAAAAAAAATTTAACCCAACTCTACTACTCATTTATACATAGTTATTTAAGTTATGCAAATATTGTATGGGGAAGCACAGAAAAAGTAAGTTACAATGTCTTTACCGCTGTCAGAAGCATGCGATCCGTTTTATTAATTTTGCGGATCGATACACTCATTCCAAACCTTTTTTTATTGAAATGAAAACTCTCAATATATATAAACTTAATGTATTTAATGTCTTATGCTTTATGTATTTGTGGAAAATATATTGTCCTTATCTGTCTTTAAAGATCTCTTTTGTGAAAAACCAATAAATAAATATACACTTAGAAATAATTTTCTCATATATGAACCTCTTTGTTGAATCAAGTTTAATAAGTTTTGTATTGCTTATCGCGCACCGTATCTTTGGAATAAGATTGTTTTGTCAAGTTTTGATATATTTCACACTTATACCACTTTCAAATATAAACTGAAAAATTTTATTTTATCTATTGATGATGTAGTCAAGTACATCTAATTGATACTTTGTAATCTTTGTTTAGAACTTTTATTTTATTGTAAAATACGCTTTATGAAACGTTTTAATTTTTGTTTTTATCTTAAATATAAATGATATAGATTCTATATATAGTAACGTCAGATTTATTTACACTGTTTATTGAAATTTTTTTTATTCATTTTTGTTTTGCTGTAAAATGTCTAAAGCCGTAAAAGGTTCTGATGATAAGATCATTATGATCTTTTTTCAGATGCCTTGTTTGTTTGTTTGTAAAATACGACAAATGTAAACGAGCAAAAAAAAAAAAAAAACTTACATAAACTGCCTAATAAGAAAAGAATCCAGAAACGGTGGGCTAACCTAATGCAACATTATTAATATTATTCTACATAAACTTTCAATCAAAATAAGAAAAAAATCTAAAAATGAAGGGCTATCCTTGGGAAAAACGACAGTATGCAGGTGAGTGCCAATTCTTATGGCTTACCTTCTCGTAGTTAGTTACTTTGTTAAGTAATTTAGTCTTAAATGTCATTTTGATAAATTTTTGTAAAAAGCAAGGATATCTTTGAAATGTTATCAAGCAATGATGGACATTGGCAACACAATTCTCAACGTTTAAGAAAAAAGCTACAACATACAGGTCTTTAAAATAAAATAATCAACACACTCTAGACACTAAAACTTATAGTATTTTTACAGACTCAGTGTCTTTTTATCGAAACTAGAATACGACTTTCTAAGCTGCTTGACACCTTGCAACATCTACACCCTTACCTCAGGATCTGTTGTAATGGTTGTTGCAAAATCAAAATGTTGAAATACGACTTAATACGACGCTCCGCTGCATAGTTGACAACTTTTACTGTGCAAATCAATTGTTCTGCAACTTTAAATTTATGGTCCGAGTGCCATTGCTAAACTGGTTCGAAAATCCAGTCAGTGCTCACTTTTAAAATAAGAATTTAAAATTCGCTGCTTTTTTAAATCAAAACGTCGCGTTGCTTATCATTTCTACCAGTTCAAAAAAATCGTGACACGTAGCAGGACTCGATAAAAGTGAACTAAGAGTAGAAAAACGTTAGTATCTCGCGAATGCAAAATGCATTTTTAAAATAGGTTTTCTATTTGCAACGTCTTTGGCATGCAGAGTTAACAGAGTTTCATCCATCGATAGTTTTTTCAAAAACTTTGCTTACCTAAGTTAGCACAAATTTAATTTTAAAAAGAAGAATCATTTTTATAGTAACATCTCTAAAATCTCTTATGTTCATAAATATACATTAGCAGGTGACTTTTTCCGGAAAATAAGCGGTCATTTTTTTATTTCTGTATAGTTTTGAAATAGTACATTAAAAAAATTCATTCTTTCATTTATATTAAACAATGATTGTTTAAAAGTGTTATACCTAACTTATTAATTTATACACAACTTTGAAAAAGTCAAGACTACGAACCTTTAAATCGTTGATTAAATAATAGACAAGTTGAAATCTGCAACTTAACGTATGACATGCGTTTCTTTAAAAAAAAAAAAAAAAAAAAAAAGAATAACTGCTTTTTACTTTCATTTCCACATTTATTTTAAAAGTTTTTCACAAATGCTACGAACATTTACAAATACTAACACAAACGTACATGGTGACCACAAATACAATAATTTAAGAAATTCGCAGTTTATATACAACATTATCTACGCACATGCTTATAGAACCCCATAGAATCCTTTACCAACTTAAAAAAATTTAGAGATTACGCAATTTAAGAAATATCGCTGGTCTATATTTACATAAAAATCGTGATTTGGAACCAGTCGTCGCAATGTGAATTCGTATAAACTATTTTCACTTGAACCTGGTAATTATTCAAAAAATTTAAATATTTTCCCTAAATTATTCCAAAGTAAGCAAAAAATTATTCATAATAAACATTCTGAATTTGAAAATTTGAAAATTGAAAGAAACATCTTTTAATTGACTTTAAAAAACATTCATCATGTAGAGTTTTGAAATGACATTCCTTTCAATTGTTCTTTTCATTTCATTCATATAATTAAAAGATATCATTTTAAAGCTATTTAAATAAAATTATAAATCATAAAGTTCGAGTTTAAAACGCATTTATATTTAAAAATAATTTTTAAGTCTTTCCTCGAAAGTTTTAAAGATTTTTTTAAATTAACTAAATATGAAGAAATATTTCGCATTTATGTAAGAACATTAAAAACAGGCTTTTCATACATGATTAAATGGTATAAAAGAAGACATATAGGAATTAGCAATATCGCTTAGTATATAAAATAATAAGTATTTTTAAAGTCACCGACCGAAATACGAATAAGTAGGACAAGATAATTCTGATTGAGACACGGTTTGAAAAGCAGGGCGGTGTAAAGACGTCCCATAAGATTGTGAACACGGAGAAGGAATACGACTCATACAACAGTGATTACAAGAGACATGTTGGTTAGACAAGGTGTTTCCGATGTGCATTCCAACGTATTCAGAACGGCCACTACATAAATCAGCGTGATAAGCACTTGAAACAGAATGATTTGATGGCACGTTCATTGTTTGTTGCCGCAAAGCGTTTGATACAGGAGATATATAACACGAAGGATACATATGTTTTGTTGAGGATGTTAAAGATGGAACTATTGCAACAGGACTAAAAGAGTTTAGGGAAGGAACCAAAGACGGTAAAGATGTTACAAACTCTTGATGAGAATCAAAACCTTGACTAACAGGCTCTTGTTTACAGACAACTTGTTCTGCTGTTGGATGGAGATATCGCAAATCCATAAATGCACTTCCTAATAAATGAGTATTTCTTTCAGTAAATGTACTTTGCGGACTTCTTAAATTATGCAATACCGGTAGTTCTCTTAAATTTCGAGATGGTACAGGACTCGGAGTTTCTGCCACACATTTTCTAGAGTTATATGGAACAAACTGCCAAGCCTTTCCAACATCATAGTGATTAAATCTTCCTTCGTTTCTTTTACTAAGATGCATATCACAACTAAACGACATGTTTTCTTCGCTTTCACTAGTGCTTGATATTGTGATCACGCTTAAAGGAGACGAAGGACTATCTTTAATAAAAATAGGCGAAGTTCTTTGACTACAACGCGGATGCTCATTAGGGGAAATACAAAATGACGTCATGTAATGTTCAGGAGTATTATTAGCACTTAGATGAAATTGCCAAATAGGAAAAGGAACAGGATTCCACATGCTCCATGATGGAGCAACAGAACTTGTATTAACTTGCTTTGGATGTGTATCAACAGCACGAATCCAAGAGTTATTGTGGACTGGACTACCTACTTGATCGTCTGACATATAGCCTCCATCTTCTAGGGAGTTTTGCCACGATGTTGGAGGCATAGGAATTGTTGAAGCAGGGGGTGCTTGCTGCATCCTAAGAATATCAAATTTTGTGTTTTTTATATACTTCGTATATAAAAAGTGTATAAAAAACATATTGAGAACTAATTTGCAAAGATAATTGCAATTTCTAAAATAAAAATAATATAGCATAATTTAAGCGTTAAAATTAAATAACAAAAACTACTTTATGAACGGTTCTCTCATTGAATAGTAAAACGGAAGCCTTTGTAATGAAGAAACTGATGCTAGATACTGTGACTAAATTAGAAAAAAAAAAGTCACAAAACATTTTTTAACTGCTTAATAAACATAAAAAAAACTGAAATATTTTTAAATATTAACAAATTATTTTGCATGAACATATTAATAAAAAACATGATATCTAACGTATTAGTTTATATATATATATATATATATATATTTATATATATATATATATATATATATATATATATATATATATATATATATATATATATATATATATATATATATATATATATATATAAATATATATATATATATATATACATATATATATATATGTATATATATATATATATATGTATATATTATATATATATATATATATATATATATATATATATATATATATATATACTAATACGTTAGATATCATGTTTTTTATAACATATTTATATACATATACATATATACATATCATCCCCATTGCTGAAAACACCAATTAAGTCGAAAAATTATTTTTTCAAAAAAAATATTTTTATGAACAAAAAATATTATTCAAATTTTCGACTTAAGCGAGGTTGTAAGCTAAGGGATGATATATATATATATATATATATATATATATATATATATATATATATATATATATATATATATATATATATATACATACATATATATATATATATATATATATATATATATATATATATTAGTAGTAGAAAATTACTTAACAAATTTTTTTTCCATTTAACACTGTGTTTCAAAAACAAACATACATCAGAAATGCTTTTAACACTGTGTTACATCAACAAAGATACATTTCTCATGAATCTTTGTTGATGAAACACAGTGTTAAATGGAAAAAAATTTTGTTAAGTGATTTACTACTACTAATATAATTGCTCTGTTCTTTTAAGAACATTGAGCACTCTATTGTGTAGAATACTTTTTAAAGTTGTTTAAATATATATATATATATATATATATATATATATATATATATATATATATATATATATATATATATATATATATATATATACATATATATACATATCTATACATATATACATATATAAATACATATATATAAGACAGTTTTTTACTTATAAAAATGCGTTTTTTAATAAAACTATATTTTGATCAATAAAGAATTTATTCCTTGCAATTATTTAAAAGAAAACTTTAAAAAACACTTAAAGTAATTCAAGGTTTGAATTAAGCGATTGCAAAATGAAAAACCCGGAAATATAACTGGCCTTCAAAATTTTAGTTCATGCAAAACCATCTAATTTGTTTTATAAGGGGCGAATCAACTTAAATTTGTGAGCAAAAAAGTTATAAAAAATAAAAAAAACTTACGACTACAAAAGTCGTAACACTCTAATAACTAACTGCATTATAAAAGCAATAGTGTTATTACTTTTATAATGCACTTATAAGATTTATAATTCATTCTTTGTTCAAACAACATAAGTAATCTTAAATTTTAATTGAAGTAGAAAAGCATCTAGAAAAATAGAGTGGATATTCAAATAATATTTAAAACTTATTGAGGAACTAAAACAACTTTATAAAAATGTACTGTATAAATGTTATTATGAAAAACGTTACTAATGGTCCATATAAACGAACGTTAATTTTAAAATCTTTTAAAACTTATAAAATCTTTTTATTGATTGATTTTTAATAATATTTATATATCCACTTTATTATTTCTAGATCTACTTTGGTTAAAGTTTGGAATTAATAATGTTGTTTGAACAAAGAATGAAGTTTAAAAGTGCTTTATAAAAGTAATAACATTTTTTAGCACTATTATAATATATTACTACTATAGTTTTAATTACTTTTATAATGCAGTTAGTGACACATATAGTGAGTTAGTGACTAGAGTGTTATTACTTTTGTACTCGTAAGTTTATTGTTTTGTTTTGTTTTTTATAGCTTTATCGATGACAAACTTATTATAATTTGCTCCTTGAAAACTTAATTTTAGTTTTCAAGGAGCAAATTTTAATTTTAGTTTAAACAAAGCAGTGTACTTGCTTTGTTTAAACAAAGCAGTGTACTTGCTTTGTTTAAACTAAAATAAAAAATGAAAATCATTAGTTTTATTTATTAAAATTTTTTTTTACATAAATATACAAAAAAATAACTTTTACACTGGACTACAGATTATCATAGCGGACAACTCAAATAAGAAATTTTTTTCAAAAAACCAGAAGATACACCGCTAAAGTTATATATTATATAACTTAAATATAACTATGAACGCGTGTTTAGATAACATCTTTGAAGTCACACTGAAATAGCCTACTGCTGGTGGCTTCAATACATGCATCTTATAGCCTGCTGCTGCAAAGGAGTGCAGCTATATCAACAGAATGTTTGGCATGGATTAGGGTTAGGGTTTCTTTATTTTTATTATTCTTTATTTTTTACTTCTTTTTCTGAAAATTCCATATAAATTAATAAAACAAAAATGTAAGGATTTGTTAAATAAACACTTCATAGTATGTGTGTGTATGTGTGCATACATACATACATACATATATATATATATATATATATATATATATATATATATATATATATATATATATATATATATATATATATATAGCGTGGAAAATAACAATCAGTCAATGATCAACGACCGCCTCAAATGACTAAAATTGCTATTTTGACCTCCCAGAATGAACTCTTGCCGATCATGGTTGGCCGGTTGAAAAAATTTATGATTTTGAAAAATGTTCGACAAATAATCAGGATATTATTTGGAAAAACTATACATTAATACTAAAATTTAATAAAACCATATAAAGTTTGAAAAAAACTTTTAAAACAGTTTTATTTGTATACAATATGCTTTTTTGACAAGTGTGTGACCTAATCTATATCTATTAACTATGCTTCACTTATTAATATTAGGTCCATTTTTTTTTCTTAAATGATAGACATTTTTATTATATTATATTATTAAAAAAAATTTCATACATTATTTTAATAAAAATATAATAATATATAACAACTACTGTATTTAACTAAGAACATTCTTTCAACTGTACTCTGTACTTAGTCATCTTTTTTTATCTTTAAATCTTTTTATTTATTTTTTCATTTTTTTAACATGTGTTTATAGTAAAAAATCTTGTTTTATACAAGAGCAGATCCATAGGAAGGAGGAGAGAGGAGGGAAGGGGGGGAAGGGCAATAGGGACATTAGTATAGCCATCGCCCAAAACATATCTCTCTTCTAACTATACTTCGTCTTTTTTATTCAATGTTTTTATTTATTTTTCTTGTAGCTTTTCGGCCACTTGTGTAGCAATTGCAATAATTAAATTGTTTTTAAATAAATTTAAAATTATCATTTGCAAGTTGCCATTTTTTTCTATTATTTTATTGTAATTGAATTTTTAAACTTTAACTCTTCAAAATATGGCAACAAAAAGAGACAACTCATTTTTAACACTATCAAGATTGGAGTTAAAACCACTTATTGAAGAGAAAAATCTATTCAATAGAATTTCTATTAACTTAAAAATACTTTTTTAGTTATCATACTTTGCATTTCATAAAACAATTTTTTTTTTAGTATTAAATGATCAGTTAGAATTTCTTTATTAAAAAAAATTCAATAATTAAAACAAAAAAACTCAAGGATAAATTTTTTGGACGTTATCAAATTTAAGAGTGCAAGAATTTTTTAAAACTATTAACATTAGCATGTAATTAAAACATTTATTATTTGCAAGTTTTCATTTAAAAATGCAATAATTTTATTTAAAATTATTTTTTTAAAAAGGAACACAAGTTTGTTAGTTTGAAAGTATTAAGTTTTTTTTGTTTTTATATAGTTCAATTACAAAGTACTAAAACTAAGATTAAAAACTTAATAAAAAATAAAAATAAAAACTTTGATCGTCCAAAAAAAAACAATTGACTTATTTTTTCACGCTGTATACTGTAATACTTGGACTTTAGGAGGGTCGCCAGTAGGGCGACTTAAAGTAACTCGTTGGTTAATTTTGGTCACCCGCCAACTTTTTGAGTTGCCCACTTACTTTTTCAGTTGTCTGTCTCAATTTTTATAGGAATTTTTGCATTAAGATTTCTCCCATACAGTCATTTTTCATTATAGTGCTAAGTGTAGACTAGAAATAATTTGCGTAAATAAAAGTAATATTGTAAACTATTGATAAAACACAATTTTCTACTTTCAGATAAAATTTAACAGATAAAAATTAGTAAAAGCAAATGTCTATATATATGAGGAGGTGGGGGGGGGGGGATGCCATTAGGTTTTTCATTTAAATTGACCGCTTATTTTATTAAAACAATATGCCCTCTTTTTTACAACAACAAAGTTGTAATTAAATTTAATTTTAAACTTAGCTAAAAAATAATTTTAAACCATGCTAGAAATTATATGAACTAATTTAACAAAAATTATTAATTGAATCTAAACTCGGTATTTGAAAAAAATTATATTTCCTTATAACTTATTTCTCGAAACAACCTTATACTTAACATAATTTTTTATTTGTTTTTCACAATTTATTTATTTTAATTTTTACACATTTAATTTAGTATTCTTAAAAAAGATTAGTAACTACTTATTGATAGATTTTAACAGAGACCAATAAGATATTTGTAAATATAATTTATGCTCTTAAATATATTATGTCAAAAGAATAGGCTTTATACAATATTTAATTAATTAGAAACAAAAAATCTATTTGTGAAAAGAATTCAGTTGAACTGAAGCACTTCTCCCTTTTTATAAGAAAAAAAAAGTTTTTAATTTCGTTTCACTTAAAATATTCTATGATAATCTATAATGGAGGGACTTATATTTTGCGTAATCAATTAGTTAGCAAACAATTAGAAAAAAACTTAAATAAAATTTGCAAAGCTATCTTACATTCATTTGAAACTAAATTTTAAATTCAACAATTATACTATTTTACATTCCTTCAAAACTAAATATAAATTTTTAAAATGATATTTTAAAGTCAGTAATATTAAAAAAAATTTTATAAAACAATTTGTTTCTTCAAAAAATGATAAATTCTAAGGTTAAATTCTTTTCTTTTACAACCTAATAAACGATGTTTAAAAATTGGTTAAAAGTTAATTTAAGTATTCCAAAAAAAAGTTTTTGTCAAACTGAACGCTTTCAACATTTACGAAAAAAGCAAGCTGCATAGCGCCTCTTAACAAGGCCTGACAAAGTATTTTTTATTTTTGGCAAATTTAGATCTATAACTTTATCTCTAAATCCTTAAACAAAATTTGTAAAAAAATAGCCAATTTAAACAATAAAATTTTTAAGTTTTTATTTAGGAAGTATTTTATTAAATACATTTAAATGCTCATACAATTTTCTTATGTTTTGATTAATAATAGAGAATGGAGAACCTTAAAAATACATCTTTATTATTATTTTAGACCATAAAAAATTTAAAAAATTTAAAAAAAAATTTTTAAACCAAAATCCTCATTTGATGTAGTAGCACTTCTCACATATTTTACTTATTTGTAAGTCGATGTAGCAGCACTCTGTGCATGTTCTACCTATTTGTAACTCTATGTAGCAACACTCCTTGCATGTCCTAGCTATTTGAAAATTGATGCACCCCTCGGATAATCTCTCTCTATATTTTTGCAAGGGCTTTGCCATCTTTATTAAAATACTTCCATTAAAAATATATTTTATAGTTATATACTCTAGTATCATTATAATGCTGATATCTAACATAATTTTTTAGCGAAAGAAGATAAAAACCCAATAAAACTTAACTGTTTTGCAGATCACTATAAATAATTTTTTTTTACTCTTTTAATAAATGATAGTGTGAAAAAAGGTTATTAGAGGTTTTAGCAAAAAAATAACAAAGGTAAAAAAAAGCTGAATTTGCAAGCACATACATAATTGACAATATACATTGATGAATAACATGTACTGTTTTAAAAAAAAAACTTATTGTTTAACAATTTTCTAGCACTGTTTTATATTATGAACTGACAACTTATTAAACAATCACATTATATCTATATATATAAAAAAAAATTAGATGCATTTAAATTTTGTTTATTACTTTGTTTATTTTACTATAACAAAATAATTGTTTGATCAATTGTCAAACATCTATATTAAAGACTTATAAGAAGAGTTTTAGTTTTCAATTATTTTGTGAGTACAGCGTGCATTAGCATGTTAAACACGCTATGATATAAAACATGCACAACATGTAAAACACACTCTGCAACAGTAATTTCTTTCAAATTAAAAAAAAATTTGTGCAATGAAGAAGCAGTAGGTATTGTTACCAATGAGGCATTTCTTTGGGCTATTGCTTGAGTTTTTAAATAGGCAACAGCATCCATTACTTTTACAGATGATTGAACACTGAAAAAAAAAGGACGTGTCAGGGTTAGGTAGGTTTACCATACTGACCATAACTGACCAAAAATACAAAGTAATCAATTTATTATTCTTTGAATTAAAACGTTTTATTAGAGACTTTAAATGCCAAGAAATATAGCCACAGGTTTTTTTCCTGTTGAAATGTTTTAAAGATCATTAAAATAGTTTAAATCTTCAAGATCAAGAATAGATAAATCAATAGTGTCAAACATGCTTAAATCTGCTTAGACCCTTTTAGTTATGTCAAAACTCAAATAGGTACTATAAAAATACAAAACCTTATCTAGCTTATCTGATCAATGCATTTATTGTTAACATCTCTGGCTTTTCTGACCAATACATTTGTTAATGACATCAAAATAAGTAACAGTTTTTGATTTATTTAACATTTTAATTATTTTATTTTCAATTTTGTTGAGTTGGAAAAAAAAAATTTTTTTTTGAAAACCTTAAAACCTATCAACTAATTATCTAATTTATATTTACCCAGGTCACTGATTCCCTGATAGTGTAACGCTGACATAATGCTTACATATTAATCATGCAAAAGATATTTGATTTTAAAGCGCATTAATTACTTTAAAAACCATCTTAAGTCAAAACAAATTTATTTTATTTAAACTTTATTAAATTTTAGCGTTACAATATTGTGTGGTGTAGTGGTTAATAAATTTCTTCATGGTGCCTGTGCTCCGGGTTTAATTCCAACTGGAGTTTATTTTCGTTTTTATTTTTAAATAATTTTTTATTAATTAACTAATTGATGCCAATACATTAATAATAATAAATATTAATATAATAAGACACGGTGGTTACTAAATAGTTAAGTAATTCAGTTAATAACATAAATGTGCATAACATGTCTTGCTCTTAAAGAAAAACTCAACTTATCAATTTTATCAAAAATTAAATATCTTCAGAGTTAATTTGTCCATTAAGTCACTGTTAATTTGTACAAATTATATAGAATTATAGTAGCGAAAAAAAGTATGTATACTCCACTAACTCTATGGAAAAAGTTAACATTGTATTGACGTTAAATAAAATCATACGCTTTAATAGATTTATATTTCAAAGATATGTAACAAACTTTAGGTAATAATATAATCATTCTATTTTTCCATATGATTTTATGAATTTATGGCAAAATGAATATAAATTTTTATTTTACTTGATGGTTGTGTGGGAGTTTGTAAAAAACATTAAAAAAAAAAAAAAAAAAATTTTGAAAAAGAGATTTTTTTCCTTGACTTATGGAAAAAAATTTGAAAATCCCTTACTTTTCCTTGATTTTCCTGACTAGAAAAAATTTCCCTGATTATTCCCTGATTTTCAGTTGGCTGGCCACACTGTTAACGTTATCGTTAATGCTCTTACTCTCAAGTCCTTAATACAAGGGGAGAAGGAGGGGAGGGATAATTAAAAGAAGGAGTGGAATTTTAGTTTAGATCTAATAAACAATATGGTTTGTGTGTGTGTGTGTGTGTGCGTGCGTGTGTGTGTGTGTGTAATAAAAGGGGAAGTGGGAATGTTTTTATGATACAATATAAGTATTTTTATAAAAAAGTTTAGTTTATAAATCCGAACTAATACTTTTTACAAAATACACTTTAATTCAAAAAAACTATTTTATTCTAGCGTGTCATGCGACCTAATGCATATTTTTGAACAGCTGTTTTAGCATAATTTCAATAGGATTTAATATGCTAAATCAAGATTTACCAAGTCGGCAATTTTTAAAGCCTGTTTACGCTGAAAGTTTTTGTTTTTATTGATGACTGAAAGAATTATTTTTTAATTTAAAGGTTGATTTTCACTGTGTTTTTTTTTTAGTTTTGAGATATGTTTTTGCTGACAACAATTAAAAATTAATAAAGGGGGGGTGGGAATCTTAATAAGCTTGGGGTGGGTGGGAAAAATTTCCGAAAATTAATAAATGCCCCCCCTCCTTTTTTTAATTAGGGACTCGAGAGTAATATACTTTATAAAGAAATTCTTTATTGAAATTTTTTAATTTTTTGTTTTTAACATTAGTTTTAAGTCATTTAAATTTTTAATTTTAATTCTTTTTCACTTATCAATTAGGTATGCGTAATATATATAAGATTTATTTACCTTCACCGGCTTCACTTCACTTATCAAAATAATTATCTTTTACAAGTGTAAAGGGTTGCTATAAACAGGCGCCACAGGCGCCCATGAACTTTTTGGTAAAATTACAATTATGATATTAAAATTTATTAATCCTAAAAAAGATTTAACATTGTTAAAAGTAAAACTGAATATGAAAATTTAAATACAAATTTATTAATATAAAACAAAACAGAAATCAGCAAATAAGATCAAATCAACAAAATTGTTTATTATATCAACAAAATTGTGTATTATTATTATATGCTTATGTATATCGTATATTATGTATATTATTATATGCTTATGTATATTGTGTATTATTATTATATGGTTATGTATATGTATAAATTGTGTATTATTATTATATGCTTATGTATATATTATGTATATTATTATATGCTTATGTATATTATTTATATTGTTTATAATATCCATTATTGTATATTATATTCATTATAGTTATTTGAAACTAAGTATTAATAAAAAAATTATTTCAATAGAAAAAAAAAAAAGATAAAGTATATAATAAAGTGATCTTGTAAATGTATCCATGGCAAAACTAACATGTAAAAAAACAATTTTTGAGTAAAAATTTTAATTAGCTAAAGTTTTGTACTGTTCTATGCAAAAAAGGATGTTTCCCTTATATATAAAATTCTATAAAATGTAAAATACCTGTAAACATGTAACATTGTTTAGTAATACTTTAAAAGTCTTGTTTTAGTTTCTATATTCATTAATAATTTATTTAACTATATAATGTCAAAAATGTCCCAATGTTTTCAAAAAAGCAGTGCTGCATCAAGCACTTCTATGCTGAAGAGACTCGGTGAATCCGGTTGACTATTTATGTTGTTTGGCTAATGCCTTTATGCTTTTCCAGTAAGAAAGCTCTAGAAATTATTTGTGGATGATGTGTTTACAGTTTTGTATGGTAAAGCATTCCAATCATTTTCGACTGTTTATGAAATAATTGAATCCATCAGCACATTTTGACACATTTTTAAAAAGTTTTCCAGGCAAAGATTGTGGGCGCGTAGATTGTAGTGTGAAGTAACAGACTCTTTTATTGGTAGAGTGAAAAAGTCTTTTTAACTTTTTTAAAACCATGTATTATTTTAAAATGTATATTTTTTGACCACTCTTCTGCTTTGTTGACGTCTATTTGCAAGAAAGCACCATCTTGGCTCGATTTGATAACTGAACCTTGTGATACCTCGCTTGTAACACTCATCCATTCAGATTCATGGAAATCAATTTCCACTTGCTGTTATATATTGGTGAGGGATTGTTTGATCCAAGTGATTAATGCTTTGAGTTTAAACAGGAGTTGACAGTATGATACCTTATCAAAGCCATTACTAAAGTCAATGAAAATTACATCAATAAGGTTACCTTAGTGAACAACTTTAGTTAAGATATATCTCACTTCAAGTAGATTTGTGACGCAGCCTTTTTGTTTAGAAAACCATGTTGCTCTTTGATGATAAGGCTGTTTACTTACGAAAACAGCCCTAACACCAAAGAGTTTGCAGAATTTCAAAATTTGATTGTGTATGATGCTCTTGAGGACTTTGCAGGGTAGGGATGTATGTAAATCAGGACGGTACTTCGATATTTTTGTTCTGGACCCTTTCTTTAAGATAGAACATGTTTGATTTTCTCCAGAGGTCTGGAACAATGCTTTTTTTAAACAATTTATGGTAAACTAGTTTAAGAGGTGTAGTGGTTGCAGGTAGGTTGTATAAGGCAGTTGTACATAATCTTAGAATTCTTGGATATTGTATTTTTTGTACTTTTAAAATAAAACTAATTTAAGTACTATATAAATTTAATATAAAAAAAAGATTTAAGAGATTTAAAAGTTATCCAAAAACTTATTAAAAAAATATATAAAAAATAAAGTTATAATTTTGGAGTAAAAAATAAAACCAAGAAATTTGATAAGCTTTTATTTTTGCATTTTTTGTTTCATAAAAGTAGAAATGTTTTTAAAAATTACATTAATAAATGTTTTTAAAAATTACATTTTTTATTTTAGCATTACTGTTAAAATGAAAAATGTAATTTTACTTTTATAAAATATTTCTTTAAAAATAAAAAGTGACTTTAAAACTTAAAGCTTTTAAAGCTAAACTGAAATACTGCATTTTATGCAGTATTTCAGTTTAGCTGCAGTGAATGCAGGCATTCATTAACCAATCTAGATCTTTTTATAACAAAATAGGCTTATAAGAAGAAGTCTTATTAACATTAAAAATAATTAACTCAAAACTTATCTTCTAACATTATGAAATAAACACAGTTTATCTGAGAAACTTGTAGAAACTTTTAAATCCAAAATAAAAATCTGATTTTTTATAGCTTATTTATATATGGCTTTTAACTTAAAACACAATACTATCTTAAAAATTTTAGTTGAAATATATACCGAAATGCGCTTTAGCTTTTCTTTGAAAACTCAACAAAAAAATTCATTTAATTCAATTAAAATCAATTTAATTCATCATTGCCAACCCAAAAGTGTTTAAGATTGGCAAAAAATTGCCAACCTAGTTTCTATGCTTTATGGTAAGACCTTTGTATCAATTTTTTTTGCCGACCTGATGCCTCAATCTTTTAGAGGTTGGCAAATTATTGTCGACCTCATTTTTCCTGATTCCGAGGATTGATCATGTAGAGATAGTTTATAGTAGAGATGTACATGTAGAGATAATTGAACCCTGATAAGTTATTACTGTATGTTAATGAATCATATTTTGTTTCTTCAAATTATTTAAGCCTTTACAATAAACAAATTTGCTTTAAAGAAGAGTCTCATGTCAAAAACTTACTCTTGAATATCAAAAAGAATTTACCTATATAAAACTGCTAACGTGACATTGATGATGAAAATGAGTAATAAGTAAATTTCACATTTTACAATAAAAATACTTACATTTTGCAATAACAATACTTACATTTTGCAATAATAGAATTGTGTCAAATGAGTAAATGTAAAAAATGGATGACGCAAAACTTCAGCAGGTTTTATTCTTCTAGCAGGATCTAATTCAAGCATTTTCTTCAAAAGATCCACAAAAACAGATCTAAAACATTTTTAAAATAAATTTTGTATATTTATACAATTATAATTTTTAATTTAATTTCATTTGTTTATAACTTTAATTTATATTTTTGCTTAATGCACACATGCCTACTCACATATATTTAAAGTTTAATACACACTCACTCATATTTAAAGATTAAAAGTGAGAGATTTACACAAGTCATTACCTTAAATTAAAGAAAGTGATTGTTTCTAACAATGGAGTTTTCTGCAATGACTCACTAAATCGATTATTTTAAAAAAACATCTTACCTGTCAACTCTTTCAGCAGTACTTTCACTATGACTTAAGCTTTATGGAAAATTTTTCTATAAAAATTAAAAATTTACCATACAGTTTTAACATCGATCAAACAAAAAAAAAATTTAAATTGCAAAAGAAAGAATATTAAAAAAGTATTACTTAGATAAGGGCTACCTAAAGTCAGGGTGAGACAAGGTTTACTAAAACATGGATTAGCAAAATTATAAGAATGAGATTTAACTATCTTTAAAATCAACAAACAAAAATTGCTTTTAATGAAGGAATAACTTTTTTTTTTGGGTGGTGAGTAACATCTTAATGTGCATTGAACATATGGTTAAAATAAAAATTTTAAAATATTTTGCACTAAAGGAAATAACTTGTACATATTTTCACCCATTAAAAGCAATTGAGTGCTTCCCTGAAGTTTTGAGAAATGCCTGCAGTCGCTATTAAGTGTTGAGCGACCGATTCCATTGTAAAGCTAATGACCTCAGACTAATGCAGTCGTTTTACAGTCGCTTTACAAGTTAACAGTTTTTGAACATTAATTAGTTTTTTATTTGAATGCTGTGTGATTTATAATTTAACTTGTACTTAACAAGACTGATATAAGAACATATGTATATCACTTAATTAAATCTTTTTATGATGTTTTTGTTTTATGATTTTTAATAACATTGTTTTGCAATTATTCATGATTTTATGTCAATATTATTTTTATGTACTTTAACTTTAAAAAAATTTTTTTTTTTTTCATAAATGAAATAGTAATAAAATTTAACTCGTGTCATTGAGTAGGAGCTAATTTTGGCTGGAGTCGGAGTCGGAAAAATTATACCAACTCTGACTCCAGCTTTCATAAAAGTTTCATAACTTTCATATGAATTTTATATATGTTAGTCATTAAAATATTTTAGTTAGACGAATCAGATCGCTCCCCAGAATTTTTGAAGATAGGGATAACAGATGCGGCTTTCCAGCAGGCTGGAAAACAAGACTCTGATAAGCACTTGTTGAATAGTTTTGAGAGTATAGACGACAGCTCCGGAGAACACTTCTGCAAGACAATAACAGGTATGTTGTCCGGGCCACAAGCTGTAGAGAAATCTAGGCAGGAAATCACTTTAGATACAGATGCTGGAGTGATATGAATGTCAAGCAAAGGATCAACCTGTTTGTTGGCAATATCAGGTAGAACGCAACTAGTGGAATCAAGAGATGATATTGATGAAAAGTTTTTAGCAAACAATTCAGCTTTGTCTTTAGGTGAGGTGACAAAGTTGAACCATACAAGAGAGGTGGAATTATAGATTTGCCCTTATTATTGATATTATTAAAGATTCTCCAGAAGTCACGAGAGCCTAATTTTTGAGATGAGATACGATATTTCATGACCTGAGAATAGCGGGTTTTGGCGTTAGACAAAACCTTTTATCAGTTGTTTCGAGCAGTAATAAACAGACGCCTGTTTTCTGGAGAATAGTTTTGCTGATAAATATGGAAGTAACGGTTTCGATTGGCAATCGCAGCAGCACAGTGCGAGGAAAATCATGGAGGAGAGTGAGACTTGACCTGGAATCGTCGAGAGGGAATAAAAGATTCCATGCCAGCCTGAATCCACGAAGTTATGTAAGAAGCACATTTGTCGACAGGAAGTTGAAAGATTTCTACTTGTCTGTTTTCTGTCCTTCATGTTCTTAGCCAGTTTTTAATTGCCGAATTGAGAAGTTACATTTAGCACTGGCAACACTTAGAAATCATAACTTAATAATTTAAAACATTTTGTTTATGATTGGGTATTGCATCTGGTCACACAAATCAAAAATAACAGAAAGATCAGTAGGCAGTAATGCGTGATTCCTCACTCATCCTTCATCCTTAAACATTAGCGCTGCCATAACTTCTGATGTTATTTCAGGTACAGGTCAGTTTTGGATACTAAGTCCAAGAATGACATCATAGACATTACTGATTGCAGAAACAGTTTCACCAATATCTTTATGATTCAGTGTAATAATATCTTTTGATATCAAAGAATAGATTTGAAGACATTGCAATTTATCGCAAATTGAACGTTCTTAACTTGATGTTTTGGATCCATCCCTGTAACCATAAGAGTATTTTCGATGCATAGAGCGTATAAACATATTTTTAAACATAAATTGTGACCATGTAATTAATTATTATTCAAGGAAAGTTAACATTTTTTCCAGTGTCTTTTTCTGTGTCTTTATTTTTATTTTTTTATTTTTTTGTGTCCTATAAATATTGTATAGTCTTGTTATTATTTCTAATGGATAAATGTTCAAAGTTGATTTGTAAAAATATATTTTATGAACTTATATAATAATCCTAAAATATTTTTACAGCTGCATCCTTCATAGTGTCTATTTTGGTGTCCTAGAGTTATTGTATATTTTCAGGAAATATTTTAAAATTCATTAAGCAATGGCAATATCTTAATTCATATTTTAATTTCAGATTTAAATAGGACAATTATTACTAAAATTCTTTTTATTTTGGTATGCTTAAAGGTTAACACGGTTGGAGCAGTCCTGTATTAGAACTTCAATATATTACACTAAAACCAATTAAGATAAAGTTAGATAATTTTATCTTAATTGGTTTTAGTGTAATATATTGACACAATAAACATTGTTTATTTACAATTATTATATTTAGTTACATTTAATATCTGATATATATATTTATATCTGATATATATATTTATATATATATATATATATATATATATATATATATATATATATATATATATATATATATATATATATATATATATATATATTTAAACAATTTTAAAATATATTCTACAAAGTAGAGTGCTCAATGTTCCTAAAGGAACAGCAATTATAAACTAGTAGAAAATCATTTAACAAGTGATTTTCTACTAGTTTTACTATTTTTCTCATTTTACACTGTGTTTCATCAATAAAGATTTCTGATGAGTCTTTATCGATGAAACCAGAGTAAAATGAGAAAAAGTTTTGTTAAGTGATTTTCTACTAATTTTTATATATATATATATATATATATATATATATATATATATATATATATATATATATATATATATATATATATATATATATATATATATATATATATATATATATATATATATATATATATATATATATATATATATATATATATATATATATATATATATAGATCTATAGTTTGTTGTCTTAGGGAAGAGCGGAAGGAAAAAAGTGATTCTTACCAACACATACGTCACTTTTAATTACTTTTACTTTCGTCCAACATTTGCGTGTTGGACGAAAGTCAAAACCATTAATTTAATTACAAATAAATCGTTTTTTAAAAAAACCACAAAAACGCAAATTTAATTGACCAGAATGTTTTAAAAACATTCTGAATTTTTTTAACAATATAAACAATGTTTTTATTTTTATTTTTTTTATAAAATGTTTTTATTTTTAATTTTTTTAATAAAATGTTTTTATTTTTATATTTTTTTACTGTAAATCATGCGCGGAGTGTTGCTACATCGACTATCTTATAGCCTGACTCACAAGGGAGTGCTGCTACATCGACTGACAAATAGCCTGACTCGCAAGGGAGTGCTGCTACATCGACTGACAAGTAGCTTGATCCGCAAAAGGGAGTGCTGCTACATCTACTATCTTTTAGCCTGACCCGCAAGGAGTGTTGCTACATCGACTGAGAGTTTGGTTGGGGCAGGCAGTCTATCAATTAATTGAAAAAAAAATTCTGGTCTTGAATTTTAATTTTTAATTTTCGTCAACAAAATATGGAAAAAACTTTCGGACAACATCTAAGGGTTGTATATATATATATATATATATATATATATATATATATATATATATATATATATATATATATATATATATATATATATATATATATATATATATATATATATATATATGCGGTAGTGGTGTAGTGGTAAAGCGCTCACTTCATAAGCGAGAGGTTCCGGAGTTCAATCCCCCACCACGTCCCTGGTAGTACCGCGCTCAAATTGTTTCTCAGCGCAGCGGCCTTGTTCCTCAAGGTTCGTGTTTCGGAGTTATAGAGTTGAGAGAGGGCTATAACCACTATTAGTAGCCTCCTCATCTGTAGTGGCCTTCTCGGCCATGAGGAGGTGAATTACAAAGATATATATATATATTATTCTGATTCACTTCCAACAAGGCCCTCAAGTAACCACGATTAATGAGGCAGTTACTAGTAAAAAAAAAAAAAAAAAAATAGAGTTATAGAGCAAGCAAACAGTTGACAGAATACTTAAAGTGTTGTATGAGTCAGGAAAATATTAAGATAGGAGAGAGTTCTGAAGGGTTGAAATGCAGTGTAAGAAGCTTTAATACTTTCTACAGTATAAAAGTTTAGAGCATGCAGAGACAGGTACAGTAAATGTATGAGACTTAGACAGTTGGACCTACTCAGAATAGAGTGGGTCCAACTTTGTTTACAATGCATTTTTGAACCTTGTCTAGAAGAGAAAGAGCATCATTATAAGAACCGACCAAATATTACACAGTTCCTGTTCTAATCAATCAAAAAGAGATGACTTTTGTCAAGACAGAAGTAAAGTTCAGTCATCAACAAAAAGAGTTACTTTAGATATAAGGTTGTCTAGAAGATCATTAATGTAGATAAGAAACAAAACAGGACCAAGGATAAAACCTTTAGGCACCCCAGAAGTGACCAGAAATCAAGAATAGTGTTAGCCTTCAAGGATGACCTTAATAAAGCAGTTAGAAAAAAACGATTTGATAATCTCAAAAACTTTACCATATACATATATATATATATATATATATATATATATATATATATATATATATATATATATATATGGGTATATGGGTGGTACCTGTCCGGTGGCATGGGACGACTTGTTTTCTTCGAGGGCAACTGGAAAAAAATGCCTGTCAGTGGCCCAGCAGGACGACCAGACAGTTTGTTACTTGCAAAATTGTGTTTAATAAGATTTTATTCCTTGCAATTATTTAATAGAAAACTTCAAAAAGCATTTAAATTAGTTTACACGTCGTTTAATAATTTTTGTTTTTAACTTTGTCAAACAAAATTAACAAAATAAAAAACTTTTTTAAGATGCACATGATAAATTGTTATTAGAATGCAATTAATGATGCAAGTGGAAAGTCTTTTTATAATGGAAAATAATTAAAACATTAAAAACATAATGTTTTAAACATTCAACTAAATTAAATTTGATTGAAGATTAAGAGAGAATGATAAAATATTTTTCTTTTAATAAAACATTTCTTTGCGGTTTTGGTTTTCAACTTTTTTGCTTTGTGTAATGAAACCTTTGTTAAGATTGACAAAAAAGAAACGACACGAAACAGATATCGACTATGACAGAAATGATGATCTTTAAAAGTTGTATTTATTGTCATCTCTTTACAAATTTTTCTTTGTAACTAATGTTACCTAACAATATTTTTTAACAGGTTATAAAGTTTCCCTTTTTTTTATAGTTATAATGAATAAAAATAAGAAAAATGTTATAACCTAACCTATAAATTATAAATTAGCCAAGATCCAGAGCTAAGCGTAAAACAACATCAAGAATAAATCGACAAATTGTCAAAAAAACCATTTTTATTAGCACAAAAAGTGTCAAGCCTCCTTGAGAAAGATTTTGAGTTACAAGTGAGCTCATGTACTATTTGAAATCGATTGAAAGAAAGTGGATTCAAAGCAAGAGTTCCATGCAAGAAACCATTCCTTTCAAAAATCCATCGAAAAGGAAGACTTGCATTTGGTTAAAAATATCTAAATATGCCGGTATCATTCTGAAGTAAAGTATTGATGGACAAGTCAAAATTTAATCTTGTGAAGTCCGATGGAGCTCAAAAAGTATGGAGAAAAAAAGGTGAAGCATTCACTCAGTTGTATTTGAGGCACAGTAAAATTTAGTGGAGACAATATTATGGTATGGGGATCAATGGCTTGGAACGAAACAGGATAACTGGAGTTTATTGATGAAATTATGAACTCTTAGGTTTATGTTAACATTCTCAATAAAAATCTTCTGGCTTCAACTAAAAAACTGCGATTAGGAAAACATTTTATCTTCTAATGACCCTAAACATACGTCAAAGAAAACAAAGAAGTTTTTATCCAAAAGCAAATTGAGTTACTTGAATGGCCAGGGCAAAGTCCAGATCTAAATTTAGTTAAACATCTCTGGGCTATTCTGGATAAAAAATGTGGCACACAATGTCTAAAAAGAAAAGAAGAGTTAAAAATCATGATACAAGAAGCTTGGGCTGATATCGACTCAAATACGACAAAGAAATTAGTTGAATTGATACCATGTCGACTTGCAGCTAAAGCTAAAGGCAGTCCAACTAAAAGCTAAAGGCAGTCCAACTCGATATTAAAAAGTCATACAAATAATTACTCTGAGAAGCGTTAATCTTTAAGCCTTAATCTTTAAAATTTTGTTCATATATGTAACATAAAATCAATTCTATTGTACAGTTAGCAGTTAAGCATAGAAATAATTATTAATTAAAATTATTAAAAAAAAAAAAAAAGATGCTGGGAGTATTAAAAAATTATTTTAAACAATAAAAAAACTTTTTTAAATTGTCATTCTCAAAAATATATAATTAGCTTAGATATTTTTCAGAATGACAAAATTAAAGTTTCTCAAATGTTGAGGAAAAAATAAACTTTATGCTGTTCAAGTTAGTTTTTTTGTTAGAGAAATAAAGTTTGACTTTTATTGTATCAAAATATATTACAAAATCTTATTACTTATTTAAAGCTAAAAAATTGCATAGTTTAAATTATTTTTAAATTTTTTTTAAATTTTTTATTTATTAAGTATTATTGATTTTTTTTTTTTTTTTTTTGCATATTGAATTTGTAATTAAGTTTTCTTTCAGAATAATCATTTTTTTTATTTTTATAAAGTTGTTTTTTTCTGAAATAACTTGACTAAGTTTATTTTCCATAATAAAATGTTTTGTTAGGTACTTATTTCTCTAACTGTATTTATAATAAAGGTGCTCTTAACCCTCCTATAGATAAAAAAATCAGCACTCGGTTTTTTGCATGTGCTGTGGTTATCTTTTGTGATTCATTTAAGTTTAATTGTCCAATATTTAGTTTATGCTCAAGCTCAATTTTTATTTAACAGATCCCTAATATTGTTATAAAAAAATCTCTTTGA
Source organism: Hydra vulgaris (assembly GCF_038396675.1). Classification (NCBI taxonomy): domain Eukaryota; kingdom Metazoa; phylum Cnidaria; class Hydrozoa; order Anthoathecata; family Hydridae; genus Hydra; species Hydra vulgaris. The sequence goes on along the minus strand of NC_088932.1, from coordinate 60,910,806 downwards.
AAATAGATCATTTTAGTACTCAAATAAAAGGAAATTTTATATAAATCCAAAAAAAAAAATTATAAAAAAAGATATCAAAAAACTTATAGAAATTCATGTTTCTCATTTTTGATATAAAAACTGTAGTTTTTCTGCAATAGAATCCAAAAAAGGATTAACACAAAAAATAACCACACCACATTAAAAACGCTGAGTTATGATTTTTTATCTAAATAGGTTTTAAGGCACCATACTATCTATATATACATACATATATAGAGAGAAAAGATATCTTTAAAATGAGTGATTTCTTATTGTTCTTCTTGTTGGTAACCAATTATGATTAAGCTTTCCACACGAGGGCATAAATTAAACCTTAGTCGCCCATTTATTTAAACCTCATCAATTTAGTAAAATAAAAAAAGTTAAATGTTCCTTTTGCCATAAGGTTGTCTAAAAATTGAACTTGAACAATAAAGTATGTTAAAAAATTTTGCAAGTGTCCTGATATAGTACTATATGAAAATGTCTGGATAAATAAAACATATTAGAAAAAAATTCAAATAAAAAAAAACAAATTACAAATTATCAGATGAAGGTGGTCTGGGACACTCAGTAAATAATAATAATTCAAAATTTTTAAATTTTCCATGAACTTAAGTTCAGTGTAGGGCTTTTTTGTTAAGGGCCTACTAGCGATATATATATTTTTGACAAATATAACAAACAAGGTAAGACTAAATTTTTACACAATATACAGTTGGTCAATGAAATAAATAATTCTTGATAGATTGCTTATTTCTTTGAGCATTTGAATTCTGATATTAAATTGACATGGTATTATATACTAATGTATTGCATTATAAAATTTAAATGGTAACTTTCTTATAGGATAAGAATAGTTTATATATGAGAGTGTTGTTAGGAAGTACAACATGACAAATAAACATTCCCATAGAGTATGCCTAGATGTATAATTAACTTATAGCTAATTTAATTTTTCATGAAAAATATAAGTTAAATTGGTGCTTATACGTGTATTTTTGCTTTTAATGATCATATACTAAAAATATACTAGAGTAAAGGAAACTTATTCAAAAACTGATGCCAAAAAACTAAAAAATTGCTTAAAAAATGCAGGAAAACAGCCAAAAAGTATAACAATAAAACACAACAAAAACACATTTTTTGACCCAAAAAAATGCCATAACAACTCTAATCATGACCATATATTATTTTCCTACACCGCAAAAAGAGATTATTCTTAAGTACAGTTGAATGTCTGCAAAAAGTACCAAATAAACTACTGCGCATAGTATGGACCACATTCCATTCACATTCTGACAGGGATGTTGAACAACATTCCTGCCAGTTCCTATTTTTAAAACTTTGGGAATTGCTCTGACCCTTTATATTTTCCAATCGTTTCCAAAAAATTTTCAAACCTTAGCAAGGTTTCATCTACTTAGCAAGGTTTACCAAGGATTTTAGGTCTTTAATTAAGAAACTTCTAATCTTATCTTCCAATAACTCTTTGACGATCAGTACACATCAGACATATGACAAATCAATCTTATCTTGAATCCAATCTGACAATCAGTACAGATTTTTTTCTTTTGTATTACTGCTGACTTGTTAACTGTGATAACAAAAAGGTTAATGTATTAGATTGAAATATTCATGTAAGGGTTATTGCTGTTGAAATATGAAAAGACATGCAATTTCAATAAAGTCTGGCGTGTTGGTTTTTTTTACATAAATTTACTTCACATGGTGTATCTAAAAAAGTTTCGTTAAATTATTGAACCATTTCTCTTTTAATTACAGTATTAAAGTTGTAATTGATGGACTACATTCTTCTTTCCAGTAACTTTTTTTAACTCCAAGTATTTTGTATTTGGTCCTGTATTGTTTCACGTTTACAAGAATCGTTTTTCTTGATTATCTTACTTCTTAATTGGTTCTATTTTCTGATGACAACTATATCCTCCAGTCTTAATATAAAGTCATCACTTTTGCTTAAATAAATATAGTTGTTAAGAACCCAAGTGTTTTTATTATACATATTTCAAAAGTGTCGGTATACTATATAGTCTTCTCCGTTCAAAATTTAATGCCAGCGTACGAAAAAGCGTTGGCTGGAGGTTCATTATTAGGCTGGGGTTCGCGATTTAAAAATTCATGTTTATTTGCTATTTAAAATGAACGTTTTATTTAAACTCTTCATAAAATAAATAAAAACGGCATAAGCATTTTTTTAAGCGCTGACGGATAAAAACATAGAAAAATAATTTTTATAGAATATTTTTTGTGTATTTTGTTTTTTCACGATATAAACGTAATAATTAGTAAAATATGGATGTGATCAGTAACACTTTTAAGTCCAGTTGTTTAATTGCTTGTATTGTTAGCGTAATATTATTAAATTTCCTAATTTAAATTAATAACCATTGCAACACTATTTAGCACTTTCAAAAGTATGTTTTCCGTCAGTCTAGATTTTGTACAACAATTTTAAAATCATGAAATGGTTGTATTTCTATTTTCATTTTTTATTTGCTTATCAAATTTTTGGAAATATTTCAATTAATTGCATTCTTGTAAAAGGCGTAAACAACTTCTTAATTTGTTTTTAATTTTACCAAGTTAATAAAGTAAAAATTTAATAATTCAACATCTTTATTTTAGAAAATATATTGAATAGTGAGCTTTATGATTTTAGGTCCCCTTTCTTTGAATCACTCATAAAAAATGGCTGGTGTCATATACTAATACCTTTGTTAAAAATTGAAGACTACGATACTAAAGAAAAAGTAATGCAGTCAATAGAGATTTCAGTTAAAGAATGCAAAAAGGAATGGATTGATGACCAAACTTTAAGTATATTAGATGAAATATCTCGTAGCCTTAAAAAGGATTATGAATTAGAAGAAGATGCTGATTTAAAAAACTATATTGCTGATTTAAGAACTATACTGAATGAGAAGATAATAAAACCTTTGAAAGAAGTAGAAATTTAGAATTATGTTGAGTTTTTTTTTCAATTTTTTTTTTTTTATATGTAGATTATATTTGAGAGTTATAATTGTATTTCTAGCGTTAGATAGTAAACATTTGTGGTGTATTGTGGTGGTAAACATTTTGGATGTTTGTGGTGTATTGTGGGTGTACAGTTAAATTTTAAGTTTTATATTGTTTAATAGAATAGCTATTTAAAAAATAGTCGGTGTATGCAAACTTATTGTAATTGTGGTGTAATTGCAGTGGTAAGTTTTTGTAGTGCTATCGTATTTGTGTTGTTTCCTGTTTATATTTATTTAAGTTAATAATATCAAATTATAAATTTTATACTATTTATTGTTCATAGCTAAAAAAAAAAAGAGAAAGCATTACAATAAATGAAATTTAAATCAATGGGTCCGTTTATTTAAAGTACGCTATTGATTTACACAATTTATTTTATTTTTTCTCGTTCTACCTATTTATAGTGCGTGTTCTAGAAGAGCCGATGTGGAAGGTAGGTATTGCTTAATAGTAGCGCTCACTGTGCAGTACGCCGTACCTGAAGGTAACAAACACTGTAGAGTACGCGCTACCTAGGTGCTAATCACTGTACAGTGTTTCCTACCTGCTAGGTACTGAACACTTAACTTAGGGACCGTGCACTAACAACGAAAAAAAGTTATTGTTAAAGAAATGTTTCTTGTTTTAAATTTTTTTTTTTTTAATAATTTCATAAAAGTTTAAAGTAAAAATTAATTTTATGACATGTATTAGGATAGCGTCTTTTTGCTGTTTGTAATCGCATTATGGTTATAAATGATTTTAAATAAAAGATATTTTAGAAGATTACTAACCTATTGTTTTAATACCAATTTCATTAGTGTAAAAAATGTGGAGCACTATAATATACTTGGGGCATCATAAAACATTACACATAAGACACACATAACTCATACTTTCAGATCTTGCTCAGGTCTAGGAAATCTCGGTAATTTTTCAAACTCGGAATAACGAGAAAAATATTAACACCGAGATAAATGGAATGTATTGAAAACTGCATTTGAAACCAAAATTGAAATATACTAAAAACAAAATAGGCGCCAATTTTGGAAGTTTTCGATATTGTTCAGTAACCTGTGTGGCCATGGCGCAGTGGTTAGAGCGCTTGCTTAAGAAGCAGGAGATCCAGGTTCGAAACGAGCTTATGGACATATTTTCGCGTCACGGTTAGGAAGGAGGCGTGAACGTCCTGGTTAAATGCTCTGTGACAAGACCGTTAGGTCTACTTGGGGCACCTAAATAACAAAAAAAAATCTCAATATTATATTTTGAAAAATCTCGCAACAAGTTGCTACTGCAATGCAACGTTTTCGCTCTTTTTTGATTATAATGTGAACAGTCACAAAAAAGTGCAAAAATAAATGTACTGTAATAAACTAAAAAAGGAAGTATTATTAATTTACTACATTTTGCATAGCAATTGCAACTTATATGATTTTTTTTTAATTTGAACAGATTCAAAGAGTTGATGCCTCCCGGCGGTAAAGTAACTTTCTGCCAAATAGCCGACTTTTTAGGGAGGCGGTGGCCTCCCGATAAACTTTTAGCTTTTTTCAAGACGTTTTTCTTCCGCCTCGAATTGCTTCCACCTTTCTATTGGCGGCCGCAGCTAGAGCATAATGAAAATAATTTCACATTTGTTTTTAAGTTAACGAACAATTAAAACATTAGGAACGAATGTTCAAAATTTGCCATCAAAGTTACGTTTTATTTGATTTATTGCAATAGTTTTGACTATTTAAAAAAAGTTAAAGTTTTTTTTTAAATTATTGAACAAATTAGTAGTTTTTTTTTAATTAGTCGATATCCTGAACTTTTTATGCATTTTATTATTCACAATATTCTTATTTTTATTATTTAGATATTGTAAAATTATATCTTTTGATATTCATTAAAAATTTGCGACCTCGTATTTCGCTAATAGTTTTGACAAATTACAACAAGCTCGTTGAATACATTAAAGCAATTTTTACTCGGTAATTGGTCAGCTATACAACAAAAAAAGACTTAAGGATTTTCAAATTTTTATTCACGTAAAGCTGAGCGTTTTTGGAGTAAATTGCATAACTTTACGCAAATAAAAATTTGAGCAGTTTTGCTCAAATTTTTATTTACGTAATTTTATTGTTATAATATTTCTATTATTATTTATAGTAATGTTCCGTTAAGTAATTAATTAATCAATAACTCCAAAAACGCTGAGTGAACGAAATTGTTTTGTTTTTTTATTCACCCAGCCTAACAACAACAAAATTCGTTTAAAGTTAATTTTTAAACGTTTAAAAAGGTTAAAAGTTTTAAACTTTTAAGCAGCCATAGCGCAATGGTTAGCTATTCGAGCAGCCATAGCGCAGTGGTTTTTGCACTTGCCTCAGAAGCTAGAGATCCGTGGTTTAACGCCATCTCTGGGAGAATTTTAGAACATCAGTAAGGAAGAGGAGAGATCCGTTGTTCAACGCCATCTCTGGGAGAATTTTAGAACATCAGTAAGGAAGAGGTGAGATCCGTGGTTCAACGCCATCTCTGGGAGAATTTTAGAACATGAGTAAGGAAGAGGAGAGATCCGTTGTTTAATGCCATCTCTGGGAGAATTTTAGAACATCAGTAAGGAAGAGGAGAGATCCGTTGTTCAACGCCATCTCTGGGAGAATTTTAGACACGGAGAAGGAAGAGGAGAGATCCGTTGTTCAACGCCATCTCTGGGAGAATTTTAGAACATCAGTAAGGAAGAGGAGAGATCCGTTGTTCAACGCCATCTCTGGGAGAATTTTAGAACATCAGTAAGGAAGAGGAGAGATCCGTTGTTCAACGCCATCTCTGGGAGAATTTTAGAACATCAGTAAGGAAGAGGAGAGATCCGTTGTTCAACGCCATCTCTGGGAGAATTTTAGAACATCAGTAAGGAAGAGGAGAGATCCGTTGTTCAACGCCATCTCTGGGAGAATTTTAGAACATCAGTAAGGAAGAGGAGGCGTGAATTTCCTTTTAAATGCTCTTCCGCGGTGCTCTGTGATATGACCACAAGGAGTTTTTAGGAAAAATATAATAATTAATAGAAAAGTTTTAAATGAAATTAAATGAAAAAATATAGTAAATAATTTCATTAAATGAAATAATATAATAATTAATGAAAAAGTTTTGAAATTTAAAACGTTTAAAAAGGTTCAAATTGAATTTTAAAGCTTTTAAAACTTTAAATCTTTTAAAACTCAATTCAAACCTTTTTAAAAGTTTAAAACTTTTAAAATTTTGAAAACGTTTAAAAGTTTAAAGAGGTTTAATTTGAGAATTTAAAGGTTTTAATTGTTTCAACAACCATGAATAACACGGATCCTGATAATGCCACTTAAATGGAGGTAATCAATCAAGGTAACCTGTTGCTAATTTGTGCGCAGAAAATAATTTAATTTGGAAGTTTAAATTACGTGAAATTTTGACTTCATAGTGCGACAATAAAAACACCTGCAAAATAAAAACCACTTTGTGTAATTTAATAAAAATTAGTGCAAATGTAACATTTGGTCTCACCAAACTTTGGATAAAATTTCAGCCGGATTGGTTAACTGGTTAAGGATATATGGCAGTTTTAACTTATATTTTGTTAGTTTTTTGCTACTTATACCTCAAAACGTCACTGATTACTATGAAATTCGGTCACAATTCAAAATAATGGTTACACGTGTGTTCTACTATGTAATACCAACAATTTTTGTTATAATAGTTTTATTGGCTGCAACTACCATTTTCATTTTATTTAAAAACTTTGGCATATAAAATTCGCCGAATGGTCGCACACGAACAGTGTACGCCTGAGGGAAGAAATGAAGTACATTAGAATAAAGGAGAATTGTTTTTCGAACAAAGCATATTTTGACAGTTGTCAAGACAAAAATAAAGATTAATAGAGGTATATTTAAAAATAAATAAGACAGACAATGCACCTAAACAGTACTAAGAATAATAATTAATAATAAATTGTTTAATAAACACTAATATGAACGAAGATATACAAAAAATATATCACCAAACAAAAACTGATAAACCAAGAAATTGATTACAAAAATAAAAAATATGCGTACAACAATGAAAGGCCTCAGAATGGAAAAAAAAAACAGTAATGCTGATGTGTAAAACATAATTTGTGTAGTGATAAAGTAATAAACATCTCCTCAGAGCCGCGTCTATTATTATTCTGCGTTTTCAAGGATCAGCACTTATAACTAGTTTATCCCGTCAGACAACATCATCGCCACTTAGGCCTATTCCATACTGCAGCAAAAAGGACTCACTACAAATAGCCAAAACCCAATCATTCCCAAATTTGTAAAGCACCAATATTTTTTTGATAACATGATATAAAAAGTGTAGATCTACTAAACAAACAAAAATAGAAATAACTAAATAAATCAATTACCATTCTACCGAAAGAAAACATAAAACCACGATGAATTAAAATTCTAATAGAAACACAAAAATACTAATAAATATATTTTAAGACATAAAACCAAATAAATACTTTTATCATAAATAAACCCAAGACAATCAGAAAGCAGTATGCCTCATTAAATTTTTTTTTAAATTCCACAAAAAAAAAAAAAAAAAAATAGTATTCAATAAACTCTAACGCTGTCATAGATACCTCATTCGTAATTTGTTAACCAATCAAAAGTGTAGAAAATAAGCAACCCGCGTAACCCAAAATCATTACAATAATTAAATAATCTATTAAAGCGAGAAAAAAAAAAAAGTCGCACAAAAACCATTTAAAATGTCACCCGCATAAATGTAAGCACGTAGTGAAGGATATAAGAAATTATATGAATAATAATAAAAGACGAAAACTTTTCATATGATAATTAAAATAAAGCTGTATAATGAATGTAAGATAATATAAAATAAAAATTCCTTGCTAATAGTAATAATATGAAAATCAGCAGATAAATAATATATTAATAAATATTGTAATAAGATTAACTGAATACTGAAATAAAACCAGATAAATTTTAGCTAAATAAGTGGTTAAAAAATTTTTTTGGTGTGATATAACAATGATATAAGTCGTGATATAAAAACGATGTACGAAGCGGGAAAAAATATTGTTTAGAAGTAAAGTTTTCTCTACGGTTTGAATTAAAAGTAATTTTCTAAAATTACTTAAGAGCTATTTAAGCATTCGTAAACAGTATGTGCAAATTGATGTATCCTCTACAACAAATTTACTAGATATAACATGTGGTGTCCCCCAAGGGTCTATACTAGGACCACTTCTTTTTCTCATTTACATCAATGATCTTTATAATGCCTCAAATTTAAACACAGTAATGTTTGCTGATGACACAAACTTTTTTTTGTTTAGCAATAATATCATAACACTATTTAATGACATAAACATAGAGCTAATTAAAATTTCAAAATGGTTTAAGTCTAATAAGTTATCAATTAACATAGAAAAAACTAAATGGACTCTATTTCATCCAAAATCCAAAAAACATCTTTTGCCAAATGATATGCCTCAAATATATATAGATAATATTCAAATAAAACAATCAAAAGTTATACTTTTTCTTGGTGTTTTTATTGATGAAAACCTTACGTGGAAAAATCATATTGAAACCTTGCGCAACAAAGTTTCAAAAAATATTGGAGTACTGCGAGTAAAGCGAGAAGTTTTGTAAATAGACACGCATTAATTCAACTTTATTACTCACTTATTCAATGCCATCTAAATTATTCAAATATCGCATGGGGCAGTGCTAAAAAAAGTCAATTAGATCCTCTTTATCGGCAACAGAAGCATCTAGCACGACTAATAAATTTTAAAGATCGTTTTACTCATGCAAAACCACTTTTATTCAAAATGAGTATTCTTAATATATACCAACTAAATGTTTTTAACACTCTTTGCTTTATATTTAAATGTAAGATAAACATAGCTCCAATATCTTTTCTAAATTTATATGCAATAAAGCCCAAAAACAAATAGGATCTAAGAAATGACAATTTTATTTATCAACATTAGTCGCATACAAATTTTGGAAGGTCTCTTATATCTTATCGCGGAGCTTTTTTTTTTTTTTTTTTTTTTTTAAACATCTTTGCTTCTAACAAGGCTGCAAGCAGCCACTTATTAAAGTTGGAAGTTACTGTAAGAGAAAAGATGAAGATTGTAGAGCAAGATAACGATTGACGGACGATTTAAAAGATTGCAAATTATATGAATCAGGAAAGCAAGATGAAGGAAGCGAATTCCAAAGAGCTGATGTTCGAGGAAAAAAACTAGACGAATAAGCGTTTTTGGAGCACTTAGGAACAGTCACAGAAAAAGGATGACACTTAATTGAATGACGAGTAACACGAGAATGAATTTTAGTAGATGGCACAAGAGACGCTAGCTCTTTCGAGCAGTGCCCATTATAGTATTTGTAGAAAAGAGAAAGAGAAGCAACATTACGACGATGTGATAATGGTTGGAGGTTGGCTGCAAGAGCAGGTCCAACTATGTTTACAATGCGTTTTTGCACCTTGTCTAAAAGAGAAAGGGCATCATTAGAAGATCCGCCCCAGATATGGCAACAGTATTCCATACAAGGCCGGATTTGAGATTTATAGAGGTAGAGAATAGAATCCAGAGTAAGAAAGTGGTGAGCTCGATAAAGAGATGCAACCTTAGCAGATGCTAATTTTGCAACCGATTTGATATATGGTTTCCAAGAAAGATTGGAAGTAAGAGTTAATCCTAGAAGATGAAGAGTAGGTGACTCATCGAGTACATCACCGTTCATAAATATAGGAAGATCTAAATTATTGCGATAACGATTGGCTGAAAAAAATTGAGTTTTATCTGAATTAAAGTTCACCAGCCACTGTGAGCCCCATGCTGTAGCAGAAGTGAGATCCTTTTCAAGCTCAAATGCCCCCTCCAGGCAATCAGAGGGTGTTGGTTTCTTATCACGACAAGAATAAATGGTAGTATCATCAGCAAACAATGCCACCTTAGATGTGAGAATATCTGGGAGATTGTTAATGTAAGTTAAAAAGAGTATAGGGCCAAGGATAGAACCTTGAGGAACCCCTGAAGTTACAGAATAAGAAGAAGAGTGTTGTCCATCGAGGACAACTTTTATGCTACGATTGGAAAGGAAAGGAGCTTATTTGTGGAACCAAATAGTTTAAAAAATTTTGAGTTTCCCAAAGTTAGAATTTTTCTTCTTTCAAAAACAAACTAAAAAAGTTATTTTCTCAATAGAAACATCTTTGATCTTCTGATCTCGTTTCTCTTTTATAAGTGTTTCTAATGATAATTAAAAATATTTGTTTTTATTTTTTTATTGTTTTTTTAATTTGTAGATTTTTATCTATATGACGGTTTTCATAAAACGCAATTTATTAATTTCAAATATTTGATTTTATTTTTTTATTGTTTAGTTAAACGGTGTTTTATAATTGAGGTTATTTTATTTGTATGAGGTTTTCTTAAACGGTATTTACTTTTTATTTTATATTTTTTTGAAATAATTGGTTTATAATTTTTGTATTGTGAACCAAACGGTTCGCGCAGGACGACGATCCTCTTCGAGTTTCCGTGTTCTTCATATATTATGTACCAACGATACTTTTACCAGAGAATATTGTTAAATGAACGAAAAAAAAAGTAACTTTAAGACCATATCTAAATCGAAATTTCCAAAAAGTAAAGCTTTCCCTCGGTCCGAATTAAACGTTATTTGAGACCATAACAAAACATCAATGAAAAGTCATTCATCAACAAAATACGTCAAAAGCCGCTAGTTTAAAAGAATCGCTCTTATATATATTTATATGAACCCTAACATGAAAAATCAATCTCACATGATAACCACATATACATAACATATAAATCTGCATCTATATTCCAACCACATACTATCTATTAAAAGAAAATATTACCTAAATAAGAATGAGTTCAAACAAAGAAAGCATGCAAACGATGTAAACAGGCTGTATGTGCATAAGGGTGTATAGGTGTAATGCGTAAGTCCGTGCTGTTTATGTCGTTCAGTAGAGTCTTGTGTTGTTAGTAACCAGTCTAAAAGATTTACTGATTACTATGAAATTCGAGTTGGTATTACATAGTTGAAACGCGAGTGTTCTACTATGTAATAACCAACAATATTTATTATAATAGTTTTATTGCTACAACTACCATTTTCATTTTATTGGCCGAAGGTTGATTTGTTATTTAAAGCGTGATTTGACTTGGCTAATGCATTGCGGGAAATTATCAGCATTTTCTAAGGTATAAGCTACTGGCAAAATGCATGAAAATGTTTAGAAATGGTTGAAAAGCTTTTATAGTCAACATAAAAAAATATATAAATTTAGATAAGATAACTAAAATAATTGACAAATAAAAAATTTGGAGGGGCGGTCAAAGGAAAAATCTTATGAAAGGAAGGTAGTCCTTTGAAGAGCAGTAAAGATCTTTCGTAGAAATATGTTGTCAAATAAAATTTCTTCTAAATTTTTAATAAGTATGACAAGTGTCATTAATTTAAATAATTATTTCCTTTAAAGAAAAGAATTATGTAAGAATTATTTCCTTGTAATTTAAGTAATCATTTCCTTAATTTTAACTTAAAAGAGCAAACCACTTCAATCTTTAGGAGCAGAAGATGCCAAAGCAGCCGTACAAATTGTATCTTGAGTTATTTCCAATAAAGAATTATTCCCTGAAGGAACTATTAGACTTAGTGAAGGCCTGCCAGATGCTTTAGCATCTGGCAGGCCTCCACTTACAATTATCCCAGATAAATATTTAAACTTAAATAATGTTTACATATATATTCAAAGAAAATCTTTAAAAAAAAGGACAAGATAGGTTTCGGGAAGTATATTTTTAACAAGTTTCTAATCACTTCAAAAACAAACAACTTGAAATTTTTAACAAAATTTCTAAACGAAGTTTAATATAAAGATAAAATATTTATGTCTCGGTTTCAGGTCAAAGTAGTGCTCAGCCACTATTAAGCGCTCCAAAATTGACAACTCTAGCTTTTGTAAATGTACAGTTAAATACGGGACTATCAAACAAGGGATTAAAGAAACTAATCAAAACTGTAAAACTAAACATCAAGCAGCAAGATCCCAGTAGGCACAGCGACGTGACAAAAACGTGAATTTCACGTTATTTTGGCACTTATACCAGGTGACTTTTGGTCCCCATGAAATGACCAATTCACGTGATTTATGGACGTGTTTTTCACGTTACTTTTGGCACGTGATATTTAGGTGACTTTTTGGTCCTCATGAAATGACCAATTCACGTGATTTATGGACGTGTTTTTCACGTTACTTTTGGCACGTGATATTTAGGTGACTTTTTGGTCCCCTTAAACTGAGAATCCAAGACGTGCTTTTTATGTTAATTTTGGCACGTAATATTTAAGCAATAACTATGCTTTATAATTACAATTATAAGTGTTTGGATTCGTGTAAGAAAAAAAACTCATCGTCGAGGAAATACTTTAATACGTATTAAAATACATGGTTTTATTAGTCAGTATATTAGTTCTTGACATAAAAATTTTTAATTTGTAATAAAAGCTTTTGTTAAAATATCCTCCTTATATCCAATAAGTAATAAGTACGAAGTCGTAGATCTGCAACTTACGAAGAGCACGCTTCAAACTTATATATCTATTCTCCCATAAAAGCACGCTTCAAACATAATCTAACGAATCAGTCGATATTTTCTTCTAATAAGAGCACGCATCAAACTTCATCTAATGAATCAGATTTAGCTGAAAAGAAACGAATAAAATCTTAAATAATAATATGATTATTTAATAATTATCTTAAATCACAAACTTTTAAAACAAATCTTACTTTGAGAGTTGCTAACTACTTTTGGCAACAAGATTTTCTAGTGTGTTATTTGTTTTCTTTTATCTAAATCATTAAATAATTTTAAGAAAACATTACTACATACAGTGTAAAAAAATAAAAGTCATTTGCCTTCTAATTTTATACTCTGATTGCTAAAAAAGTAAATAAGTATTTAATAAAAAAAGATGTAACAAAAAAGTCGACAGATGATTAAAAAAAAAGAAGTACATAATAAAAAATACAAGTTTAAAAAAATTTTTTTTATCTATATATATCTATATCTAATATCTATCTATAGATTTATCTATATCTATATCTATATAAAGTTAATAACTGATAGGCGTGATTAGAAAAAGACCTGTACTCACCTTATGTTATAACATCTGTGTACTGTGATAACATGATAATTTGTTTTCTTTGTTTTCCATCTTCTTATATTTGCATCTGTTTCTGCATTAACTTGTTCATACATTAACTCACTAGATGCAAAGGTGACAGCCCACAAAGTTGCTTTAAATGAGTAATCTACAAAGTTTTGAACAGCATTAAATGTCATTTTAGAATGCACACAAAAGTTAAAACAATTTATATAAATGTAATAGTTATCACATAACCACAAAGCATTATAGTGGGGATTTTATATCATGATTTTCCTTATCCATGGTCAGATTTTCACCTTGAGGCGCCTTTTGCTGTGGAAACATTCACCACGGCTAAGGAGCCTCATCTACCCCTAATTATATATAATATATTAAGTATAATACTAAAAATATGTATAATAAAGTATTGTCAAATTAGGTCACCAATAAATACAGAGTGCTGAAAATTCAACTCAGAATCAAGTTGCATTCTCCAACAAGATATGAATTAAATCAAATTCTTACTACAGAGTGCGATCACAATAGTAGACAAAGAGAGGGTAAAGTGAAATTTAAAGTCAAACTTTAAAAGTTAAAAGGTTATTGGGTCTTACTACAGAATGATATTCCTAGGCAATAACATAACAATACCATTGGGTCTTCCTAGTCAATAATATTTTATGCAGAACTTATCATTTGTCATGTAGCCTAATAAATTTAATATTAAATAAGTTATAATAACTTATTTATTATCAAATTAATTACATTGACAAATTTGACAGTCTAAAATAATATACAATATGGTAGAAAAAAAAGAGTACCTCGTAGTAGGGTTTGATCTTTTGCGTATTGCAATATGATAATTATCTGCCATAACGTTACACAATTTTGAACTAAGCTTTATAATATATTTATTAAACCTAAATTGATAAAACTTAGTTATAAGATAATATGTTTGGATAAAATATTATATATGTGACATTTTATTTTTGTCAAAAATGCATTGCGAAGTTATAAGATATCTTACGCCCTACTTTTTAAACTAATTATTATAAAATTACAATGCAAAATAATTACATTATTGTAAAAGTAAAATAAAAAGTAATTACAATAATGAATATATAAACTACATATTTCATGTAATCATTATATTTAAAATATCCGGAAAAAATTTACGGAAAATATCCTGAAAAAATTCAGAATATTTCCCCCCTCATTTTTCCCTTAATTTTGCATTCAGCCAAGTTGTTTCTCAATTTTTTAAAAAATTTTCTTAATTTTTGTATGAATGATGACTAAAACAACATAAAAACAAATAGATGAATAATATATACTTGTTATATGTTGTAATATAAGTTGTATGTATGGAACTTGTAATATAAGTTGTATGTATAGAAAACTTTTCGGATATTTGGAAAAAGATAAATTTCACAAAAATATCTGGTATTCCGGGAATATCCCGAATAAGATAATCCCTGAAACTAAATTATAAAAAAATAGTAAATAAAGAATATCTTTCCAAGTTTCTAATCACAGGTTTTTATTATGAATAAAAAAAGTTCCAAAATACACAATATTTTGGCAACGTAACATTCACGTTTTAATCAAGTAAAATTGTCACCTGGACAAGGTCACCTAAAATATACATGATTGAAACATGAAGAAGGAAATGGGGTAAGAGCAGGCATCAAACTTTATCTAATGAATAAGTCAATATTTTCTCCAATAATAGCTCACAACACCAAATTTAGCTCAAAAGAAACAAATAAAAACTTAAATAATAATATTAATATTAAATAATCATCTTAAATCACAAATTTTTAAGACAAATCTTACATGGTGAGTCACCAACTGTTTTGGCAACAAGATTTTCTGGTGTTGCTATTTCTTTGATCTAAATCATTAAACAATTTTTAAAAAAGCAATGCTATACTTGAGAGAAACTTGCTTTACATATTGGAAGGTCGTCAACATTGAAAGATAAGTAAAATGCAGTTTCAAATACAATAGCATCATAATTATCTTTTTGTGGGGAAAACATCGAACAAATCCGCGTTAATAACCTGTTTTATATTGTACATAATAACAATAAAAGTCATATAATATATATAATAATATTTCATATAACTCGAATATATATAATCATATAATATTCAAATAATATAAAAAAAAGAAATAAATAAGTATTAACCCTTTTTAACAAGTAAAGCACGAGATCAAGATGTCATATATTATAAAAAGATAAAGTATTTAATAATAATATATACATATATCAATAATAAATAACATAACACATTTATTTATTGATATTATCTTGGATAAATTCTTTAACCTTGTTGATAAAAACCAAATAAAGAAAGAAAATCTATTTTGGGTTTTTATCTAAAAGACTCTTGAGTAATAATGCAGAAGTTCTAGAGACATTATTATTGCTCAAGAATCAAGAATAAGTTCTGCTAGGCCTAATTTCTCCATGTAGCTTACTTAATTTGATATTAAATTCGTTATAACATAACTTATTTCGTACTAAATTAAGTAAGGAAAATGGACAAATTCGCCAGTCTAAAATATTATATCATAAAGTAGAAAAAAAAGCATACCTTGTATTTGAGTTTAATCTTATTTGTGTGGCAAATAGGGACGGCAAATAGGGTACTAATTTATTTAACTTAATTTGATATAATTTAGATATTAGATATTACAACTTAAATGCATCGCGTTAAAAGATATTATATAGACCAATTTTTTTTTTTTAATTATGATAATACTACAATAAAAATTAATTATATTATCATAGAAGTAAATAATTATAACTAATATAATGAATACAAAAACTATACTATAAAAAAATAATTAATATAATAAAAAATATTATTTCACATTTCTTATGCCAGTTTTTTTTTAAATAAAAAAAGTTCCGAAAGACGAGATATTTTGGCACGTAACTTTCACGTGACTTTCACGTAAAATAGTAACCTGGACGAAGTCACCTAAAATACACGTGATTGAAACGTGAATAAAACGTTGCGTGCCTACTGGGAAGACACACTTCGAAAAAGCTTTCGCAGTGTGTGTAATAGTTCGATAAGTTAACATTAGGAATATAGATAAGCATACCTCACGCATTTTTGCAATTAGTCCATTTCTTCTTGCTGGGGCCGTATTTCTTCGCACGTTATTCTTAAGGTAAAAGTCTCTTCACACGGTTTCAAAAATGGTGAATATGGTGGCAAATATTTTATTCGAATGTTTTAAGCCCTCATCTCAACATTATGATGGATTCTAACATTATACATCACCAGGGCGAATTCTTCCGTCCCCAAAACTCGTACAACTTTATCAATATATTCTTGAAAAAAAGACTGACACACTGACAGCTTTGCAGAGAATAATATTTAAACCATTGACAGCCAATATCATTGAAACGTTACGCTGCCTAACGGTGTTACTCCTCTTTTTCCCATGAATGACTGCGAAACATGTGTAAATTAAATGGACTTTCATCAATAAAAACAATATTTCGATAGCGATGAATAGGCGAGACTGAAGTATACCACCTAATATATTTAATCGAAGATTTTTTACATCGTTGTTTCTTCTTTCATAAATTGGTCGAGTAATTTTATATGTGTATCCAAGATTGGTCACCCATCTCAACAGTTGTAATCAATACATTTACATTTAAAGCATATTTAATTTCAACTACAGTTGTCATTGTATTATCGTTTATAAGCTCTTTAATTCGTCTTCTAATCTCTTCATTATAAATAACGTGACGAGCGCCACCTCTAGAACCGGGAAGTGTTGAATTCGTTCAATCGTGTCTTCTTAAAACTGATTGCGTTGTGTTTTGATTAACTCCTGTTAACAATGAAGCTTCAGATTGAGTTTTTCCTTGATCAACGGCTAGATTTACAACAAGATATCGCGTGTTTTTGGAAACGAATTTTCGCGGCGTGAAGATTCAGATTGAGTTTTTCGCGCCAATGAAGTTTTAGAATGAATTTTTCTTTGATCAACTACCAACCTCAAAAAATTTTTTCGCTTATTTAGGCAAACAGAATTTCGCTGCATGTTTTAATGAAAATCTAATATGCACATGCGCTAAATGTTTTAATAGGAAATCATTGTTGTTTTAATTATCATCACGCATATTTTAATTGAACGTCACGGTTGTTTTACCAATACAGTATTTGTATAAGAATATGTACCGGGTTTTGCATCCATTTAAAACAAACACGACACCCATTCAAATTTAAAATAAATTCCAAGAAATTAAAATAAATTAGTATAATATTAATAAAAAATAAACTTAAATAAATATATAAATAAAACCTTTTTTTTAAATAATATAGAATGTTGAGATTGCGCATGCGTTAAATGTTTTAATTGAAAATCACGATTGTTTTAATTCAAAATTACGATTGTTTTAACTGATTGTCACGATGTTGTAAATGAATGTCATGGTTGTTTTAAATGGATACCATGGTTGTTTTAAATGGATGCAAAAACCGTACTATGTAGTTGATATATATGCATATATCAGCATCAATCACAATAATAACATCGTCATTATACTATCAATTAAAATTAGTTTACGCAGCTTTAATTATATGTAGTTGAGAATATGACACTGTTTGTAAACAGTATATCAAAATATTTATAGTATATCCATTATTTCATTTGCAAAAAAAAAAAAATATATATATATATATATATATATATATATATATATATATATATATATATATATATATATATATATATATATATATATATATATACTTTTAAATATTTTAAAGATTGTGGCTTGTTTCAACCTGGGAGTAAAAATTTATTATTAGTTAAAAACGTAAAAATCTTATACTACACCAAATATTAAATAGGTAAAAGAACCTCCGTAGAATACTATTTGGCTTGACTAAAACGCGTTATTTATTCTCAACTAGGGTAAGTTGACGAATTTCAGGCAGCATCGAATTTCGTGTAAAAAACCTTTGTCTTCAAAAAATTACACTGCCTTTAATTTTATAGCAGTGTTGTTTTACGTGTTAGTTAATAAAATCCTTTTCCATCCAGTTAATGTTAATGTCACGTCATTAGTCTAGTTTCTCCATATAAAAATAAACAAAAAATTTCAAAAAATGTCACAATAAGCAGACAAGATCCAAAGAGGCTTGTTAAGACACCTCGTAATGTCAATGAAATCGATTTTTTTAAACTCAACAAGATGATCAAAAAAAGAAAAAGAAACAAAATGAAGAGAAGGAATAAAAAGAAAAAAACGAGAGAAAATAAATCAAAATCGAAAAAAAGTGTACCAATGGCTTCTCTCAAAAAAGCCAATTCTCAGAAATTTCTGAACCCTTACTTGATAGTTACGACTAGTATTGAATTTAAAAGTAATCAAGTGCTTGTTTCTTATTTTTATTTTATCGCTTTATAAAAGTTTTTAATTATTGTTTAGTTTTTTATTATGCGTTAACGTAAGATATATTTGCATTTTTAAAATAATAATCGGCAAGTCATGTTTATTCTTTGAAGTCTTTTATAATCGTAATCGGTTTTTACAAGATCACTTGGAACTTTAATCAGCCCCAGGTCCCACGCTTGTTTTAAATTCCAAAACCGACTCCAATTCTAAGGTAGATATTTAATCTCTAAAAATAATTTACACAGAAATATAGGAATTACCTAATTTTTTTGAATAGATCTATCAAATTTAATAATATAAACAAAATGCACAAAATTACATTTTACTTCGTCAACTTGCACGAAATTGTGTAAATCGTAAAAAAAAAATATCGAAATAAAAACAAATAAATAAAATAAAGTAATTATTTGTTTTCCAAATTATTACTATGTTGTAGATAAAATTATCGGCTGCTCAAATTAACATCTACATATTCATGAAAGTTGTTTGTTCAGATTCCATAATTTTTGCGATAAACGTTCACCAAACTTGCTGAAATTTGCCAACTTACCCTAAATTTATCTCGGTCAGTTCGTGAAAACTTCCGATTTGAAGCCATGTTACAATATAAGTATTTCATAAAAAATATTTCAATTTATAAATCCAAACTAATATTTTTTACAAAATACGCATAAAACTATTTAATTCTAGCTTGGCTTGCGTTCAAATGCGCATTTTTTAACAGCTGTTTTATCATAATTTCACTAGGAATAAATATGCTGATATAAATTTAATACTTTGGTGAGATATAAACTAAAAGATCATTTTCGACAAATCGAGATTTACTAGGTCGACGATTTCTAAAGCCTGTTTACACTGAAAGTTTTTCTTTCATCCGTAACTGAAATAACTATTTTCTAATTTTTATGGCCTATTTTCACGAATTTTTTTTTTTAGTTTTGAGTTATAAATTTTTTGTTAATAACAAGTAAAAATTAAGAAATGGGGTAGTCTAAATAAGCTTAAAGGTGGGTAGATAAATTTTACAAAAATTTAATAAAAATCTTCCACCCCTCACACCCCCTTCACCCCCGTCCTTTCCTTCACCTTCTTGTATTAAGGACTCGAGAGTACTAATGTAAATAAAACGGGGGAAACTCTACAAATTATCAGTTAGGAAACTAAATACCCACCCCAGTTAACCATGAGAAAAAGTTTATAAAACTCATACATATAATTAATAAATAGTTGCAGAACCTGCCTTCATATGAAGACGGATAAATTATCTTAATTAACTGATATTTAGACAAAGTTGAATCATTTAAAAGTAAATTACTATTTCAATTCAAAAGTAAAATGTCGTCTTCATTTAAACAAATGTTATACATTCTTATTTGAAAAAAACGATACCAATTGGCTTTTCAATAAATATTTATAACCACTGCAATATCACAAAAGATTACCCTAAACAGGGAAATTGATATCCAGTATTTTAATGAGATATATTTTTTTATTATGGGGTCATAACTTATTTACTTTTTTTATTTTAGATTTATCATATGACGTATCTTTGCAATATAAAAAAGCAAAACTAACAATTAATACGTTTTCTTTAATTTTTAAATTTTTGTTATTTTGTTGAAAAGATTTTTTTTAATTTTTTTTTTATATATATTTCGTTAAATTATTTATTAATTCTTATGAAGATAAATAATTTGCTCATTTTAATTGATACTTCCTTATTTTATATATAATAATTTTAATTGATTAACTCAAGTTTAAGCCAAAGTTTTAAAATAATAATCTTTTTTTACCATTTTTACTAAAACCTATTTGAAATAGACTTTCAAGCACGGATGCACCATTTCTTGATGTTTGATATTGCTAACTTCCAAACTATATGTTTATACTTATTTCAAATAAGAATGGATAGCAAAAAGTTGCGATGATTGGAGCCTAGGAACAAAAAAAAACTAAAATTTTAGCTACACCTGCCTCAAACGTCAAAGCAACAAGTTAATAAAATAATTTTTTTACTATTCTCAACTAAATTTATATTCATCAACAAATTTTAAAATTCACACAATAGTTTTTTAGCGCTCAAAAACAATGACCATAAAAAGTTTGAACCCCTCAATTTAAGGAGGTTACAAATTTTATAAGGCCATAATTGTTGAACGCTAAGAGATTATTGCATGAATTTTAAAAATTATTGAAGGATATAAACTTAGTTGAGAATGTTAAAAAATATTTTATCAACTTGTAGCTCTCACGTTTGGAGTAGGTGCAGCTAAAATTTTTGGGGTTTTTTGCACCCAGGTTCCAGTGATAGCCATTTTTCGCAAAGCATCCTTATTTGATATAAATATAACCACATAAATATTTGGAGTTTTAATTTTTATTTTTTTATTTTACTATTTAGGTGCCACAAGAAGACCTAACGGTCTTGTCACAGAGCACCGCGGAAGTGCATTTAAATAGTTCACGCCTCCTTACCGTTACGTGAAATGTGTCCAGAGTTCTTTCCAACCTAGATCTCCTGCTTATAAAGCGCTCTAACCACTGCGCCACGGCCGCCTATATTTGGAGTTTGTACCATGTCTGGAAGTTAGCTATCTCAAACATCAAAGAATGCTGCATCCCTGTCTTTGATTGATTGAAATAACAATTATATAAATGATTGATTTCGAACAGCTTACCATGACCCGTATTATGGTAAACTGCCTTTTTTAAATTACGTTTTTTCTATATTAATGATTGAATGACGTATTTTTAAGATAAAGTTGTACGAGAATGACAATTGCTACATTTTGTTAGTTTGTTATTTTTTTTAATTTTTATTCAGGTGCCCCACGAAGTCCTTACGGACTTCATGGGGCACTGAGCACCGCGAATGAGCATTTAATTGGAAGTTCACGCCTCCTTACTATCCGATGTCGCAAAACTTGCCCAGAGGTGGGTTTTCAACCACGGATCCTTTGTTTCTGAGGCAAGTGTGCAACCACTGCGCCACGACTGCTGCAAAGTAAATGTTAGAAACTGCTGTTTTAAGTAATGTGCAACGGCTGCTGTAAAGTAAATGTTAATCGTTATTACTTATTTCAAACCATTATTTATGGAGATGAAAATGCTTAATATTTATGAACTCAATGTTTATAACATTTTATGCTTTATTTACATGAGGAAAAGCAATTTAACTTTATCTATCTTTAAAGACCTTTTCTCTCTCAACCCAATTAATAAATATTTACTTTGAAATAAAAATTTTGTATATAAACCAACTTGCAGAAAAAAGTTTAACAAGTTTTGCATTACATTTCGAGCACAATATCTTTGGAATAAAATTGTTATACCTAGTTTTGATATATCCGATACTTTTCCAATCTTTAAAAATACTTAAAAACTTTATTATATCTATTGATATATTTAAATTTTAATTTAATTTTTATAACAACCATATTTCAGAAGCCTTGTTTGTTTGTTTTTGTATACGACGACAAATGTAAACAAGCAGAAAAAGTTATTAAAAAAATGCGTAAAAAATATTTATTTTTTACGCATTTTTTTAATAACTTTTTTTATTTATTATTTAAATTTCAAAAAATATACGGGGAAATATGTCACTTGAAGATTTTTGAACTAATTTTTTTTTACTGTTTATTAAAAATTAATGAAATGAAGAGACTATTTAAAAAATAAATATAGAAATGATCGGTGTGGAACAGACTTAACAAAACCCATTTTATGGGTCCAGACTAGGGTTTTTCAAATGCATCTGGATCCCGGAGGTAAAAAACCATCCCGTTATCCCGGGATTTCAATGAAATTTCACAGGAACCCAGGTAATTTTTTTAAACGTATTTTAAACATTTGTAAAGATATTAAAAATATTATTACTCAAAATTTGAGTACTAATTACTTCCTTTTCCCTTTTGTAATGAATTTCTATAAAAATTAGGAAGATATATTATAGAGGGCAATTAAATCACCAATATTTTGCAGTTTTGGTTTGTGTCTAGATAATATAAAATATTATTGAATTTGATTTATAAATAGATTTGATTTACTTTATTTAAATTTTATATGTTGTAACTTACAGCATATAAAGCTGCTGTAAGACACAAACCAAAACTGCAAAAAATTGGTGACTAATCTAATAAATAATCACAATTGCAAGTAGTTACAATGAATAAAGCAGAGTCCCTGATATGTTAAATATAAAATAACCACGGACAAGTTACAAGCACTTTTACGTACAAAAAAAGTAATTAGTTACCCATAAAAATTGGTAGCTAGTAAGTAAAGTAATTAGTTAAGAAAGTAGTTAGTTTGTAAAAAGTGAAATAAGTGAAACACCAAGTAAGTGAAGTTTAAAATATATGTTTAGTAATTACAACGAATTTAAAATAATTTATGTAAATCTACTACACACTATTTCGGGATTTAATTTTAGGTAATATAGTTTTATATTTATATTTTAGTATATTTTAATCTATTTATTTAATAGTATAATAAATATAGCGCATCATGTCAAGTGGATCTAAGGCATTGCGAAATTTTACAAAAGAAAAAAACACAGAATCTGCCACTTGTAATATATGTAAAACAACAATAATGTGTAAAGGATTTTCAACAAGTGGTCTTCTTCGTCATTTAAAAAACCTTCACAAAGAAGTCGAAATTGAAGTAACGAAAAAAAGGCCAAACGAAGACACAAATTTTGAAGTTAGAAATGCTCAACCTAAATTACGTCATTTATAAAAAAGGAATCTATAAAGAAACTGTTTCAAAATTGGAGACTGTAGATGGCTTTTCTATTAATGCTATTGCAAAATCTGAATTTGTAAGAAAATCCTTATCTGATAAAGGAATGATATTGCCAAAAGACCCTTCACATCTAATGGATTTGGTAAAAATTCAATAACATCGAGGAAAACAAGGTGTGGTTAAGGAAATGACTATGCAAATTCAAGGTGGCTCAAGATTCTCTATTTTGATGGAAGCATACACATCTTTAAAAAATCATCGCTATTTGAATTTAAATCCGAATCCATTAACTAGGCTTTGGAACTTGGGCATGGTTCGAATAGTTGGGTTGCTTCCAGCTGGAAAAATTATTGATGTGGTTGAAAAAAAAATATCCGAATTTAGTTTATCTACAAAAAAGCATATAATTTCTAGTGTACCTGACGGTGCATCAGTTATGAAAAAATATGGAAGATTAGGTGGGATGGGAACAATAACTTGGTTATGCACTTTTTGCAGTTTGTAATGTTCTCTAGAAAAAAAATCTTTTCAAATTCATCGGGCAGTGAGTGTAATGCATCAGACAGTCAGAATTCTGATGAAAATTATAGTGAAGTTGACGAGTCTGAAGAAATCGATTTTACAACTTCAGTGGATTTACAGTCAAGCCAAAACAACGATTTATTAAATTTATAAGACGTTGAGATCACTTACGAATTATTAGGCCACATTAGTATTGCACAAAGAGTTCAAAAGATCCGGAGAAATGTGTAAGAATGTTTCGTAAATCACCACTCAAATAAAAATCTTACAAAATTACGAAAAAATTACATACAATAAAGAACTCAAGTTAATACTGGATGTAAAAACAAGGTGGAATAGTCTTCTTGCAATGTTGGACCGATTTGTTGCATTTAAAACATGCACAGTATCGGACAAAATGAGTGCAACCAAATAATGCTAATTTAGTTTCTTTATATAAAAGTGCTGCATTTTTTCAATTTAGAGAAATAACTATGTAACTGTTTAGAGACAAAGTTCTTCAAGTTTTATTCATCACAAAGTTCATTATTTGTACACGAAAATTAATAAATTAATCAAAAGTATTAAAAAAAGTTGATTTCCTTCTCGACAAAATAAGTGCAACTCGACAAAATGTTGACCAAGCTGTATTTCGCTATCAATATTTCGTGGCGAATCCTTTGTTGTCGATCACAGCCTTGCATCTTCGAGGCATAGATTCAATCAGGTGATCAATGAAACTTTGTGGAATCGCTGCCCAGGCCTTTTGGATTTGTTCAAACAGTTGATCCTTATTACGAACACCTTCACGATTAATTCTGCGGTTGACGATCTCCCACAGCTTCTCGATAGGGTTGAGATCGGGAGATTTAGAAAGCCTATATACTCAGAGAGCGGACACAAGTGTGATCGCTTTGATTGGATGTTCGATTTTGATGGCTTTTGACGCCATGTTTTTACCAAAAAACACTAACTGCGAGTGAACTTTAGGGTTGCCAGATGTCCCGGTTTTACGAAGGAGAATTCTGCGCCAAATATGTAAAAATATTTTTTTTACTTAGTTCTCCTTCGTAAAACCGGGACATCTGGCAACCCTAATAACAAGTTCAGTGAACTTGCTACTAAATTTTTGTTAAATATTTGTAAAAGTTTATGAAAACTGATGTAAATGTAATAAAAATTCATGAAAAAGAATGTACTTTAACTACTGATGTCATGTCAATAACTGAAAGTGGTAACTATGACACATATCAAGCTCATACTATGGAATTGTTAGATTACCTTAACATTATACTATAATGTTAAGGCCATAATTTATGACCAAGCTAACCATACTTTAGTTTTTATGCTTAGAGGAATATCTACGAGATGAAAATAAACTGTAAAATATTATTATAGTGAAAGTTCTGTTTATAAAGGTGCAAATAACCAGTCAATGTGAAGATTTTTTAGCACAAGCTGCATTTAAAGTTATACTTTTTCCAGTTTAAATAAACATCCATGTGACTCAAGTTATTGATTTTTTAGCAAATGTACTTCATTTATTGAAGAATATAAAAACATCTCTCTCGTATAACAAACCTTTCATAATTACAGCTGGAATTCAAAAAATATATATACTTCTATCACCAGTTATAGATTAACATTCCTGCACATGTTGACATTCTAAATATGTTTACTTATAAGTTTAGCATCTTGATGAAAAACATTTTAACAAAAAAAAAGTATCAAGAGTATTATATTGTAATGAATTATAATGAATGTTGTGGATTGAAATTTATTGCAAATAAAAAAAAGATGATTCCATACTCACAACTGCTTGATTTAACTGAGTTATTGATAAATGGTTTACACTTATGCAATCACGAAACCTTTCTATGGCTTTTAGTATAGAAAATCACTAAATTTACAATGAAACAAAAGCTTTTTTCAATGAAATTATAGAGGTACTATTCAATTACATGTATTGAGCCTGAGTAAAAAACTAAGGTGGAAACTTATTCCATCTGGTGTTAGTTTGTCAACAACCAAATGTTCTTCTTAAAAAAAAAACTTTTAATATGAAATTACGATTTACCCAAAACTTCTAAAAAAATATTTATAACTGGTACGTTCACAAAACAAGTAATTCCTCAGCTTTTCAATACAAAAATGACTTGAAACTTATTTGTTTTGCTTAACTCTTAAAAACATTACATTATCAAATTTATCAAATTGCAGTTATGATACCAAATAATGATCATCGATTTTTATTGTGTTTTCTTGAGTTAGTTAATAGTAAGGTCCACAAATCCACACAAAAAAGAGCACATTGTTTTACTCAAAGATTTGGATAAAACGTCAAGTTTAATCTTGAGTAATACTGAGCAAACTACTATTTTTAATGTATTTTAATGTAATTTTTTTAATATATACGAGTTTTAGAGTTGAAGAAAATTAAAGAATTTTCCTAATTTGCTTTAAGTCACAATATTTTAAAAAACTAGAGAGTAAATGCTGATTATACAATGTTTGCTACATACAAACAGCATAATGTGGGAAGTTTATTTTCTGCTAATAAAACAAACTTTGCTTTTTTTAAAATAGAAATAATATTCAGATCATTTTTTGGCATAACTTTTTACCTAAAAGAATGGTAAATCTATACTCTATGAGAAAGTCAATTGATGAACAAATTAAAACTGATACAAAAATTAAAAGTTCAGCTTTTATCCTAATTCTCATTAATTTTGATTGAAACTTGAAAACAGGTTTAAAAAATTCAGACCTGTAATATTTAGCCTTAAGGAATAAAAATGAAGTAAAAATATTATTTTGAACTTGGCAGCAAGATATGATAATACAAGCATTGGCTTTGAAAGAATACATTCAACTAAAACTAATTAATAGAAAAAATTGTATAACTTTTGTCAGGTCTAAACTTTTGTTAAGTAACTTATAAATTACAAATAGTTTTTTGACGTTTTTTTTTAAAGAATTTATTTATTTGCCAAATAAATTTTTGTTTAATAAATAATTTTATTAAAAAACTGCTAAGAAAAACATAAAATATTCAAATTTTCAAAACAAATATTCCTTTAAAATATTGGGTTATACAATTGTTTTTATTTAAATTCATTTGTCGCACGCTAATTTGGCAAAAACATGGCTGCCGTTTTCCGTATGTCCGCTCTCTGAGTATATAGGCTCTCTAGGGAGATTAAGGCGGCCAATCCATCACTGATTGGTGGTTGTCTTGAAACCACTGCGTGACTACTTTTGCAGTGTGTTTCGGATCGTTGTCTTGCTGAAAAACCCATTTTATTGGCATATTCCATTCAGCATGAGGTAACATAACATCTTTCAGGATATTTTTATACATGAAACGGTCCATTATTCCATCGTTTCGATGTATTGGACCTAGACCGTTTGCAGAAAAACACTCCCAGACCATTACATTGTCTCCACCATGCTTCACGGTCTTATGGCAGTAACGTAAATCGAGGCGTTTTCCGGCCGGTTGACGTACACGGAAAATGCCATCGCTCCCAATGACGTTGAACTTCGATTCATCACTGAACAGGACAGTTTGCATTTCTGCACATTCCAGTCAATATGAGATGTAGCAAACAGGAGTCTTTTCTTCTGATTTTTTAGTGAAATCAGCGGTTTCTTTGCAGGGCGTCGAGAAAACAATCCGACTTCAACAGCACGTCGTCTGATTGTTCGGTCCGATACAGGCAGCTCTAATTGCTTTTGTATCTCGACTGATGATATCTAGGGATCATTCTTGACGGATCTGACAATCATAGAATCTTCTTTAGAAGTGGTGGAACGCGGTCTTCCACCTTTGTTATCTGCTGCCAACTTCCCCGTATAACGATATTTGGAACATAGTCTTGATACGGTCCATTTTTTTAACGCGATATTTATCACAAATACTTTTTTGTGACATTCCACTTACGTAATCGCCAATAATTTTCTTTCTTAGTTCCAATCCAAGATTTTCGGGAGCCATTTTTGTACTTGAAGTCATAAAAATAATGAAAATAAATAATCACGCTTCTCAAGGCTTACCGTGTTACATTTACCTTGTGATGACGTTGTGTTCCACAGAGCATTATTGTGATACAATAATGCTCTGTGAAACACAACGTCTTGGTTGGATGTGGACTGTATTGATGTAATGAAACACTTGTTGTATTTCACCTCTTGTATTGATGTTCTTTGATAAAACGCTTTGATAAAACTCACTTCGATAAACTGTCTTGATAATACTAACTGATTGACTTCCATATAATGACTGAATTACATGTCAATTTACATGTATCTTATATAGTAAAATGAACCTGTGTGAACCTGTTTTGGAAGATTCTAGATGCTTTTTTTCGATACTTCTGGAAGCTTCTGGATGCGTCTGGATGCTTCTGAAACACATATATATATAAACATATATATATATATATATATATATACATATATATATATATATATATACATATACGTATACATACATATATATATATGTATGTATACATATATATATATACATATATATATATATATATATATATATATATATATATATATATATATACATATATATATACATACATATATATATATATATATACATATATATATATACATATATATATATATATATATATATATATATATATATATATATATATATATATATATATATATATATATATATATATATATATATATATATATCGATATATATTTCAGAGTGCTAATTAGAAATAAATTTGATACAACGTTTTGACAAAATTGGGACTGTGTCAAAAAATTTCCCAAATACACCTCCCCTGAGATTAAAATGTGTACCAGGAATGTGTGAGGTCATTTTCTTATATTCTTTCTTCTTCTACTCCACTTCAGCGCTGCATACATTGATTGTACAGCAAAAGTAAAACAAAAAGCCGTCTGTAATATTTATTGAAGATGAATATGAAATCGATACAAAATTAAATGTGGTTTCACAAGGACAAGGCAAATTAAGCTCTCATCTCTAAAAATATATTAAGAATTATATATTTTTATATTATAAAATTGTCAGTGTGTATTAATTATTATTAAGAATAATATATTTGATTACTTTTAATTTTAATATACCGTTGCCATTTTCATGTTAAGAGTATTGTTTTGAATATATTTTTTTTTCACTGGTGGGCATTAAAGGGCAATTTTTAAAGTAATATAGCAATTTTTTACTTCTAATTATTATCTAAATTCTGTTTGAGAAACCCTTAGCTTTCACGTAATAAATTGTGTCATCATAAGAAATGTTTTAAAAATACAAAATTGAAAAAGATTTAGAACAGTAAACACAAGCCTGTAAATTTCAGATTTTATATTTATTGTGAGTTCAATTTTATAATTAATATTAACTTTCTTTATACATAATTCGCATAGTGAAATAAAGTTACTATTACAAAGTCTCACCAAAAACAACAGCTAATGTCATTTTATTACAAAATAATTACAAAAGATTGAAAGCGATTGCACCCTAACATGGCAACGAAGAATACCAATAATTATTTTTTCATGCATAGTCATAATTTGTTACTATGACTATGGTTCATTGGAACATTAAAATTTACTTTTACGTTATAAATTTGAGCAAGCAGTGAATCTAGTTTTCTTGTTTATTAAATTTCTAGTACCAGTTTGTTGTAATAAAAAAAAAATTCTTGTTATCAAAAGTATTTAATTTACGTATTAAATATAAGCAACCATTAAAGTAAAGTAATCTATTTTCCTCATTAAATAAATTTTTAGAACCAGTTTGTTATAATCAAAAAACATTTATTTAACATATTTAACTTTTCAGCCAAACAGGGCTAAATGAGAAATGGATTTTTTTTCTGAGCAATTTTAGAGATTTTCAGAAAATCTCATTCTCAAAAAGCTTTTTTGCAAGAAACATTTTTGCAGTTATGCAAGCGCATAGTTACACCACTAACGGCAATTTTATTTCAAGTTTTAAACAAATTATAATTTATTATGTTATTTTTCTATAAATTTTTAATGATAATTAATTTTCAATAATTTTTAGAATTATTATTAAACTTTAATTAGGCAAACTTTATTTAGAGAATAGGATTTTTTCACTTTTAAATTGGGAATTTAATTTTATGAGCATTCCCAGTGAAAAATAAAACCGCGTCCCACATGGGTTACGCGTGGATTCCGTGTGGGATTGATGGGATTTACGTGGGACGGTTTTTCCCATGTGGTATCCGTATGGAAATTTGTCATCTTAAACCCATGTGGGTAATCCCACATGGGCTACATGGGGGAACCATATGGTATTTACACACATGGGAAATCCTACGTGGGTTTCATGTGGGATTTGCATGGGAATTAATTTGAAAGCTGGAAACTAAAAAAAAACTTTAAAAAAAAAACTAAATAAAAATTTTTAAATCGACATTGCATTGCGTTACGTTTATATTGTGTGAAAATATTTTATATTAATATAGAGAATGGCAAGCAAGTATGTAAGTACCACCAATAATGTTTATCTTTCTTTATAGAAATAAGATTAAGATTTGTGCAAATAGACGTATTATTAGGATAATATAATAGTTATTTGAATTTAGATTTTGAGTAAATTATTTGCAAACAATCAACTGATGCAAGTTGAAATGTTGTCAAAAACCAATCTTGCATGCATGGGACACTGCAGTGTCCCTCAAAGAAATGCAGATTTGAAAGTCAAAGAATTCCCAATTTTTTTTATAAAAAAAAGAAAAAAATAGGATGGAGATGGGTTTCTGTAACTTTTTTTATGCTCCAAAACTTTTAACTTTAGATATAATAAGGTCCTTAAGACTTAAGGGACTTACGAACTACATTGAGGAACAAAAACAGGATATTTACAGAAACTTTTCAATTTTTAATTTGGAGTACCAGTGTTATTAAGAATAAAGCCTCTGGGTCCAGTTTTCAAAGTAATATGATCCAAAGTAATGTTTAAATAAAATAATATGCCTTAAAATGCATATAGTTATACATATAACTCCTGATAGTTAACTATATGTATAACTAGTTATACATATAATTTGTTATAAAAACTTATTTTTTAAGGTTATGCTTAAACAAATTAGTACCAATCAACTCAAATTCAAGATTTAGTTAAAGTTCAAGTTAAAGTTCTTATTTGTTCATTGTTTTTGTTAATTTTATATTTATTTGTTCAAATTTAGCAGTTAGTACTATTTTTTACTACAGTAAGAATGTTTATCATTGTTGAACGTGATTTTATTAGTAACTTAATTTTATTTTCAACATATTTTGACAACACCCTTTATATTTTAAATGACGACAGCTTTACTTTTCTAATGATGTTAAATTTATTACGTTTCAATAACTCAGATTGAATCTTAACTGAATTATTGTAAGCTTTGTAGGGGTTTGTTGTATATCAAATGGTGTTGTAAATAAAGTAAAAATAATATATATATATATATATATAAATATATATATATATATACATATATATATATATATATATATATATATATATATATATATATATATATATATATATATTATATATATATATATATATATATATATATATATATATATAACATTAAAACAATAAAATGATACAAAATTTCACTTTAAAACGAATACCATTAACATTGTGATGATAATAGCATTAGGAAACTAGTATTTATGTATTATTATTATACTATAAATAAATAGTTTTTTAATTCATTTTATAAAATAGAGACTGACAACTGATAATTAATGGAAATAAATACAAATTATAAAAATCATCTAAACTTCATTTATTATTTCTAAATACTATATTAATGTTAGTCTACAAAGTTAAAATCATTTTAGAGCATTGTTATTTGTTCTTTTGCGATTCGCACTTCCACTTCTGTCTCTCAAATTTATAAAATAGGTGGTCAAAGCTTGCTCAATAGGTAGGTTCTCAGCATAACAATGCTTTTTTCTTACACTTTCGTAAGAGAAATATGGCAAATTGATTACTTATTTTACCTAAATCATAGGATCATCTATGCATAATGATGTCAGATGATGACCCGTTTATTGAACACCTTCACCCTTAATCAAACTCAGTCAATTTTTTGCCATTTCTATTAATAATGATGTCAGTTATTGTTATCATATTATGATGGTATATCTGAATTGTTAATATATATAAAAAATGCATATACCATCAATTTTTTTCTTGTTCAATTATAGATTTATTCTCAACAGTACTAAAAGTAAAAAAAAAAACACAAATTGTTCTTTCAGATAAGCAAGCTAATTTCTGAATTTAAATTGTTTTTCCTATGATCCTCTACAGTTTTAAGCAACAAAAGCAAAAAGTTTTTAGACCACATTGTTGGTGTAAATACCTCTAAATCCTGCTCAAAGCTAGCATAAATTGTTTTACTTTTTTTAAAAATAAAATATGTTACTTTTTTTTTAATTCAATTTTTTAATTGACACTATTTTGGTCTCAACATCCCCTTCCCATTGTCAATTATTGTTAAACTCACACTGCCCCTCTATCTACTGGGATCATTTATGGATGATCCCATAGCCTAAATACTATATATATATATATATATATATATATATATATATATATATATATATATATATATATATATATATATATATATATACATATATATATATATATATATAATATATATATATATAATACTGGGCCCAGAGACTTTTTTCCCAATTACACTGTGGTACTCCAGATTAAAAATTGAAAAGTTTCTGTAAATATCCTGTTTTTGTTCCTCAATGTAGTTCGTAAGTCCCTTAAGTTTTATGAACCTTATTATATATAAAGTTACAAGTTTTGGAGCCTAAAAAAAGTTACAGAAACCTCCCTATTTTAATATTTATCTCCCCCCTATTTTAATATTTTTTTTAATAAAGAAAAGGTTTTTGACAACATTTGAACTTGCATCAGTTAATTGTTTGCAGATAATATTCTCAAGAACTATATTCAAATATCATATGAACATGTTAGAGAATGTTCATATGATATTTGAACATCACAAGTTTAATAATATTGTTGTGATATGTTATATAAATACTGCCATAATAGATTATGATATGAAAATAAGATAGGATATGGAGGCAATGATCAAAGAATTAATTTACTTATAGAAATTTAGATGTTTGTTTATTAGTTTCAGAATATTGTATTATGTGTGACCACGGCCTTCTATAATAACAGGCCTTGACATCGCGCAACAAAGTTGTCAAACTGAAGGCCAATTTCTAATACTGTGTTTACATTTTCATCTTTTATCATAAGACGAAAGTTTGTGTTCACGCTTTTTTAATAAATCTTTAAAATTTGATTGGTTTATAAATTAGATAGCGCAACTTCAAGACGATAACCTTGTAAGGTTCAAGGCGTTACATTGTAAGGAAATAATATTGTCAAACTAACAGTAAGTTTTTTTAATAATTAAAATGCCTTTAAAATGCTGTGTATCTCTTTGCAAGTCGAGCTATCTCAACTACAACAAAAATATCAATTTATACAACTACAATATCAATTACAACTACAACAAAAATATCAATACTCAACTACAACAAAAATATCAATTTATAAATTCCCGAAGAATCTAGAGGAGAGAAAAAGATGTAGTGAAGCTATCCCAAGAACTGGTTTTATTGTTACAGACTATACAGCAGTATGTCAACTTCATTGGCCAAATGAAGCACCTTTTGAAAGCAAGTATGGTAAGCAACGACCTTTAAACCCACCATCTGTTTTTAAAAATATTCCGCCTAGTTGTTTAACCACACCAGCAAGTAAAGTAAGAAAAACTTTAACTTCAAGCGGTTTTCGAAGCATTTTACCAGATGAGTTAAATGATTTTCTAAAAGAGGATGAACTTATATTTGTTGATATTCAATCTTTGTTAAGTGATAATAACGATGTTATTGTTTTCCAGCTTAATAAAAAAAGTTTACACATACAATCAAAAATGTACAAACTTGGTGTTCCATTATTTATTCGAACACCTTAATGCTATGAGAAAAGTTAATGTTGGTGAATTTTTATATACTTCAGATATTATATGTAGAGCATATGAGTATTTTGCTATGCGACGAAGTTTATATGATTGTTTGTGTATTGACTACAAGTTGCCAAGTATAAGGACTTTAACACGATTGACTTCAAAAATAAGCTCAATGGAGGACCTAAGTTTCATAAATAGTATTTTTATGAATTTAAATCCATTGAAAAG
Organism: Hydra vulgaris; assembly: GCF_038396675.1. NCBI lineage: Eukaryota > Metazoa > Cnidaria > Hydrozoa > Anthoathecata > Hydridae > Hydra > Hydra vulgaris. The sequence continues at coordinate 60,876,598 of NC_088932.1, read as the reverse complement.
AACTTCCATAATACTAATTGATGAGATCTATGTCAAAGCTTCATTACTTAACCAAAGAGGTGCTTTGTTTGGTCAAGCAGTAAAATACCCTGAAAAGTTAGCTAAAACAATTTTATCATTTATGATTAAATGTCTTTTTGGAGGTCCATAATTTATATGTAGAGCTCAACCTGTTGCAAATTGTTCCTCTGAATTTCAGTTTGCTCAATGTCAACAAATTGTTGATACGATAAATAATATTGAAAATAGTAAGACACTGGTAATAATTACTGATGGTAACCGTGTAAATCAAAGATTTTTTGGAATGTTTAAAACAGTTGATAGTAAACCATGGTTAACAACATCAGGATATATTTATTGTATGATTATGTGCATCTCTTAAAATCTATACGAAACAATTGGTTGATAGAAAAGACTGACGAACTTCAATTTCTGAACAATAAATAACTGGCTTTGGCCAAGTGGAATTATTTAGAAACTTTATATAAAACTGAGTGCAATAGTCTTTTTAAACTCTCTAAACTTACAGCTAAATCAGTTTATCCAAAACCAATAGAGAGACAATCTGTAAAGTTTTGTTTGTCTGTTTTTTGCGAAGAAACAGTAGCTGCATTAAAAACGCATCCAGAGATTGAAAATAAAGCATTTGAAGGTACTGCTGTATTTATTGAAAAAATAATTTTTTTTCGAATGTTGTTAATGTCAAAGCACCTGGTGCTGGCATTCGGTTTAGAAATGAATTATGCGGAGAAATCCACTCAGTTGGTGATCAACAGTTACAACTGCTACAAGATATTGCTGAACTGTCAAATTTTATGAAACCTACAGGTAAGTGTGGAAAACAGCTTACGCTTGATACTAGCAATGCAATAGTGCATTCATGTTATGGCTTTATTGTAGAAACTTTGTTGAGTAATGGAGCAAAGTATGTCTTATTAGGTTGGTTTTCAACAGATCCACTTAAAAAAGTTTTTTCTAAGCTTTGACAGGGATCTGGAGGTACTTACTTTATAAACGCTAAATCTGTAATTGAAAAAATTTATATTCGACATACTAAGTTGATATTACAACTTGACATTCCTGTTGATGGTATCGATGGTCATACTTGTGACATATGTTTTAGAGATATTTCTACTGATGAAAAAGAAATTCCGGATAATATACATGATCTTGAAAGCTCATTAAATAAATCTACATTAGTGGCTATAGTTTACATAGCTGGCTTTGTGCAAAAAAGCGAAATAAAAATTTATGATGATTCTACCAATTATTATTATAAATATGGAAGTATATTCTAATATTCTTCTAAAGAATTACTCACTAATTACCACTCCCAAAATACTAAAGCTATCATAATTTATGTGAAAATTAGTTTTGTAATTTATTATGCTATTTACTTGTTATGTTTTTTATTTTCTCATTAGCCTATATGTCTCTCAATATGTTTGGATTTTTAAATATTTACCCTGTTGAGATATATTGATAAAACTTTTTTTTTGCTTGAATCAACTTTTGTTGGTGTTTTTTATTGTTGGTGATTTTTATTGTTACCATTTTTAGCAAAAAAAACTGAAAATACAGTTATCTTTCTAATATAT